>NC_039501.1:1420873-1587445 GCF_003590095.1 Trichoplusia ni
TAAAAGCGTTACCCTTTCTTTTACCAGATACTATTTGGATCGTTATTCTTGGTCTTCCTCACTTCATTTTCTCTTTGAGTTTTCTGTAATATTGTTCAAGATATCATCGTACCTAACTCGCTATTAAAATTTTCCCTCTTCTATTCTCTGTGCATTGCATTACTTGACTTTACTCATCGAATCTTTCTCTAGAAAAGAACATCGTACAAAAAATGTCTCTTCACACTTGTGAGTCCGATAAGTGCTTTGTAATGTCTGTATCAGTTATACGAATTGGCACTATGGCAGTTACCTTTGCGTGTACTCGCTTTTGTTCATTTTATTGCTGACAGTTCACAGTACAGTAGAATATTTATTGGTTAGAACGTTGCTGTGTTAGTGCCTACGTATATTTCGTGAAAAGAATCGGATAATTAGAGTGGACGGTGACTGGTGTGTAATTTTTAGCCAAATTTAAGACACTTAGGTATATCTTTTGATACATGGTTCTTTACTTAAGGTACTGGTCTATTATTTTTTATCATAGCATTAAATAAATGCAACAGATAAATACCACAGAGGCAAAAAAACACAGACTCTTTGCCGTGCCTGCCTGTGCTCAACGGTCTCTTGATCCAACGCTGATCTGTTTGCGGATGGATGGCCGAAGATTTTGTCGGTATGCCAGAAGTACTGAAGTGTTTTGTTTTAATGTTTTTTTAATATATCTAATTTGTTTTAATGTTTTAATTTGTATAATGAATTTTTATTGCTGTAATTGGTTTTTTCGTTGCAATTAAATAAATAAAAACAAGATCAAACAATGCTCAAATAAAACCACGTAATCAGTAGGACAGAGCAATTTAAGAAAAACATGTATTCCCATTTTCGAAATTTCATGTTACTTAAATTGACCAACTTAGTTTCAGTACTTACCATTTTATGTTAATGTCTGTAAATACCGACCAGACTAACAAAATAACAGAGCAACCTCTAATTGCATCATAAGCATAATTGCGCTGTACCTTACACAGGTAATTGTGGACGGCCAGCGCTGGGCTATCGCTTTAATACGCCAAGTCGGCCAATTTCCGCGACTGTGCGCTCACTTCCGTTGCGCTTAGTGATGGCTTCTGGACAAGTTATGAGCGATAAACGGTTTAAAATGTTATAAGGAAATACAATTATGTTGCTAAAAAATATTGGGTTTATTTACTAGCCAAATCCAGTATACTTATGTATATTTTTTCCGTTAAAACAATATTTAATTGAATATAAAAAAAATGTTCTAAGTAATGGTACTAATTCAACTGTAAGTTTATTTGAATAGTACGATTTTAATTAAATTGATGTTTTTTATCCTATTCACATTTGAAATAACGACTGCATTGACGAATTTGATGCTTGTTTCGCGGGGGTTTCACATACATTACAAGAAGACAATTAAGTTCAAAACTTACTTTAATTTCGTTTTTACATATACGCAGTTAAAAACGATTGATTTAAGCTTGTATATTATATTCGTTATTTAAACTTGATCTAATATTAACGCTAATCGTACCCGCTACCCGCTGTAATTCTGTAACTTGCACCGACACATGGCTGACGGGCCCCACAAGAAATTGAGGCAACCTCCCACCCGTTTCGGACGGACATCCCGCTAACTACGTGTAACTTTCACCCAATCCCTAATGTCGGAAAGCCACGGGTACGAAGCTACCTAATTGTGACACTGTTCGAGAAAACTTTACCTAAGTAAGTAAGGGTAAGGATTATTATATCCTTACCCTAAAATCACTAATCAGGTGATTTTAGGTAGTTTGGTGAATTTTTTTTTAGAAGAAGATGAAATAAATTGTCTTTACGAGCGATATTATTAATGTTAATAGAAATTGTCAAAGTTCATTAGTTCTAATTTTTTTTTTTTCAAGAGAATGGTTTTTGTCGCATTGTGTGGTGTATTTATTGTATATTTTATTAATAAGGTATATTATTATATTGTAGTTAACCTTCTAGTAGGTAGCTTATCCCTCCCTTCTCTTACTACACATGACAATACACTGTATGAATATTGAATTAATAATTTTAAAGAAAGATGACAAAGAAAAGTATTGACAAACCCTATGAATTTATTTCCATTCCTGTGTCACAACTTCAGCCTGCAGTTTCACAATTTTTAGTTGTTTTCTGTTAGTAGCAGAAGTACAATCCGTGTAAATTTTAAGTGTCTAGCAAATTATGGTTCTTGAGATACAGCCTGGTTACAAACAGACAAAAGGCAGAAAGCAGTGCCTCAGTGTACTTAGATTCCATTTTTACTCTTTGGGTACGAGCCTTCAAAACTTCGAGACTAAGTGCAAAGTCACACCTAACTTTCAACGTAACTTAAGAGCTTAAATCCAGGTAGTAACAATTTCCCGAAACAAAATGCCTCGTTCATTTTCCATACATTTTCTCTTCATGAGTTGCTTGCAATCCAAAGTTTGAAAGGGCATCAAAAGAAACAGGCTAGTTGCCCCAAGGCCTCTGTTTATTCACGCAGCGACTCTTTCAGTGAACTGTGACTGATGGTAAGTTCACCTTTATGCTTCAAGGTGCCTATTTGAAGTGCCTCTATTTTTACTATTTCTAGGCCGTGGGTCGATTTCGAGTCTGAATAAAAATATGTGGAATGTGACATTGTAAAAAAAAATTGCTTTTTATTCGAATTTTAACAATTGCTATCAGTGACGTAATACATATTATTAAACATAGTATACTCATGGCGCGGTTCACACGCTCTTCTTGGCCATGGCTTGACGTTATGCCTTTCACGATAAATGATTATTCAACACAATAACTTATCACCATGCGGTACCTATTCAACTAACCAAGTGACATTTTCACAATAGCTTTTTTATAAAAAAGTACTCCGCACTAAGGAACTGGATGCGAGCAGTCGATGATAGATCTCGATGGCGTGCAATTGAAGAGGCCTATGTCCAGCAGTGGACGAATATGGGCTGATGGTGATGATGATGATGAAGGAATTTACACCTAGTGTCGTGGGGAGTTTCATGAATATTCAATTTCATGTGCAAAGACACCCAGACTAAGAACAATTTAATATTCGTGGATCACTCAAATGCTTATCCCACGCGAGAATCGAAAACGTGAAACATGGCTGTGGATCCCTTCTGTTATTCATGCATCTTTGACAGCCGTTACAGGTAGTCAGAGGCTTGAAAGTCTACTAAAGGTTTGAATGTAGATAGCCCATTTATTGAGGAACCCTATGAGATGTATACCATCACACTATGACTTATAGAAGCAGATTAGAAATTGTTAAAGTTGCTCTTGCAACTGAAAAATGTTGCATGCGAAAAGTTACAGAAATAAAAATTATTTTTTCTTTCTTATTAATAAAAAAAAAATGCACTCTAAAACTATTAATTCTATTTTTTATACTCTAACTTATATCTCCATAGCCACGCCAACAAAGTCTCGTTAAAAAGCTAGCGTTCTGTATAGTAACAGAAGAACTGAAACTGAAAGATGTATAAAAGACCCTGTTGGTCTAGTGGTTCGGGGCATTGACTGCTAAACCGGGAGCCGTGGTTTGATTCCCATCCAGGTCAAATGTTCGTGTGACGGGCACGATCATTTGTTCTGTGTCTGTGTGTAATTTATCTATATAATTTATGTTTTAAGGATTATATAAGTATGTTTATCAGTTGTCTAGTACTCAATACAAGTTTTGCTTAGTTTGAAACTAGATGGCGTTGTTTGAAAGTTGTGGAAGATTATGTAAGCACAGATTATCTTCAATGTAAAAGTAGCATTAAAAGGGACTCAGCTATTTACGGTCGCAATCATTCGGATAGCCTATTTAGTTGTAACGTATTGTCTTTTAATTGCATCACCCATTGTTTTGCAGCAGTCGGGCGAAGAAAGACTTCCTGAAGACATTTACTGGTATTGTGTAAAATAAATTATGTTTAGAAATCACTGTTTACTATGAAAGTACTTTTGGAAAGGGACTTAGATAAATTAACTGTGTAGATTTAGGTTGATAACTGTCAACTGTTTTTCCGCAATCTGACGCAGATTCAATTTGTTTTTTCTTTTTTTTTAACTACTTCAGATGGGGTTTTTAGTCCTTGTTTCGCGGGGTATTTCACAAAGAGACACCCAGACTCAGGACAAGCATTCGAGGATTACACAAATGCTTGTCCTACGCGGGGATTGAACCAGCGATACGATGCGCTCATTAGGTTTGACTATCAGTGCAGTCAAATACTCCAATGCTGCAATTTAGGTACTGAAACTAAACCGATGGATCAAAGTCAAAAAGCTTTATCGCTAGCTGTCACTGTTCATGAGAGACAGGCAGACTAATAGGGATTGGTTATTACCCTTACGGTACAAAACCTTAAAAGGTCTTAAACGTGTTTTATAAACAATTTTCTTACTTTACGTAAGCGATAATTATATTAAAGTGGACTTGTCGCAAGGTTAATATGCAAAACCTGTCATTACGTGTCGTGTTACCTTAACGGCTAGTCATTCGACTTGACATGTAATTGTGACCTATAGTTAGACCTATAAGTAAGGCGTATACCCACTTATAAAAGCAAGGTGTTTAAAAAACCGTGGACATTGATTAAATACTAAGTAAAATGCTTTAACCTATGGCACCGAGACTAGTACGCTCACACTTTTAAAACGATATAGCAATGAATCTAGGTGAATTGTTCCAAAATGTAATTCCTATTGGGAAGAACCGGTTAGAAACTCCATAAGTCACTCTTTTAAAAAAATAAACATCTTATACATTACGATGCCGCGTATTTCTAACCCACCATTCAATCAAACATCATCATCGTCCTGGACTTTTCTCAATTAAGTTGTTTTTCCCCAACCTAACTGGGTACAGCTAAGTAGCAGGTTTACAAGGAGTGACTGCCTATCTGACGTCCTCAAGCCAGTGGACAACACGATACCCCTTAGTGGTTACTGGTTGTCGGACTTTCTAGCTTCTGACTACCCGTAACGACTGTCAAAGATGCGTAAATAACAGCCGGGACCACGACGTAACGTGCCTTCCAAAACACAAAGAAGTTACGACATAGATGATCACCCATCCAAGGATAGTTGCTGTTTAACCAGGATCTCCTCTTATCAACAGGGCCGGATTTAGGGACCATAGGCATCGGGGCAACAAAGGAGCGGAGGCACCCTCGGTCCAAATTATTTTCATTCGTGAAAAATTAATCGAGCTTTGTTTTAGATGCCTATTTGGGCACATTTATTAAGACAGCACTGCTTGTACTGTCAATAATGAGCGCGGCTTCTACCTCGGTTTCAAACATGGTTTCAAAATTCGCAGTCGCATTTTCTTTAATATCAGGACTGCTGGGAGCCTAGGCACTGGCTTTAAGTGCTTTATGGATAATACGGCACTGCTTATCAACATTATGATGAGGTTATCATAATTAAATTCCACCTTTCAATTACCGAGTCTAGGAATCTTCCTACAACGCCCTGTCAAAACTGCCAAAAGCAAGCAGGTTAGCTAAAAATAGGTCTTCATTGAATGTACTTGAATATATTTGACATTGATTGAACATTGGATAGGCAAGTTTTTTTTTATATGCATCCACAATTTGTCGTTACAGCCAGTGGCCTTTTGGCACAGCATGTCTGCTGGCATTCTGCCAAACCTATTGTTGCTAGATAAATTATTCTTGTTCACTGTTTGTAGAATAATTTGATGGTTCGTATTGATTTTGGTGTGGCGACTGGTTGTCTTGGTTATAAGTGTAGTTATGGAACTTCAGATTTCAATAAGAAATGTAAGGTAAGATGGTTGTTAAGTTGTTAAGCAAGACCGAGGACTATCTTTGTATGGCGGTGTCTTGTTTGCACTATAACAACAATTAATGTAGTTATGAAAGTCTTTAGTAGTTTAAGAAGAGCTCTCAAAACAGTTGAGTAAGCGGAACGGTGCTCTACACCGCAGATAGCGGCATCTCGCTTTCACAACGATGGCAGCATGTCTACAGAATACAGAAGGATGGATTTTTTTGATTTAATAGCACGAATTTCAGGTGCCAGTAATCTATTTTTATGCTATTATTAATACTGTTTTTAAAACACTTGGTTACATAAAATGTGATATTGATTTAAAAAAGTATTAGTTCGCGTGAACCTACTTCTTAACTATTAAAAGTTTGATTTCAGACAAATGAAAAGCGTCTAGACTATGACTCTATTTCGACCATTTTATGAAGCAAAAATCAAATCTGATACAATATTAATTGTTTACAGGCGTTTTTAAAGTTAAATAGATAAGTTACATATTATTATGAAAGTAACATTTGCAACAAGAATCTAAAATTCTCAGATTTTTCTTGACGTCTCAGTCTGTCGCTAGCTCCAATAAAATCCCTTAGTCGAATTTAGACGTGCGTCAAGATGGGTGACATCTCTATTTATAGCCCGAGACGGCTAAACAGACACCTGGATATTTATATTTACAGCCTAGAACGAAATAAAAATGAAATATACTAATGCATGCAAAACGTAACTATGTAATTGAGAACCTATTTTTAAATCTCGAGTGAAAGTAATCGAGAACGGATCAAGCCGGCCGGAGATCCGCGTTCTAAATTTAAAATCTCGCGCCAATCGACCTACATTCAAACCATTTTCCCGAGGGAACGATTTACATTTTTTTTTATTGGTGCAACGAACTTTTTTATTGTGCCATAAACTATTAAATAAATATGAAAAAGATTTTGTTTAAAAATATTTAGCTGCATCCACGAGGCAATATTTTTTCATGTCATAATAAGCAATTTAAACATTTCAAAATGTATTTTGTGTGCATTTATATAGACATTACAAAGCAAATTCTTAAAAATGTAGAGAACTAGTTTAAGACTATTGAAAACAAGTTATTTATACAAGGAGTTGTAAAACAAATAGTATTTACTGGCAATAAAAATGTTGAATCAATAAACAACGTACGAAAACCAACATTTGCTATAAAAAGTATATACTGTTTATAGCATTCTATTAGCATACATTCATAAAATATCATATTTTTTACGTTGCATCGTAAACATACGAACAGAATATTATGCAATAGCAGGTCGTATGTTTATTTTCCTGTGCTATACAAACAATTCGAGCATTTATTGAAAACCCGTCAAGTGCGAATCGGACTTAGAATACTGAGTTCCGTACAAACAGACTGAAGAAAACAAATCGGTTGGGTTATATCCTTGATATGATTTACTAATTTATTTGAGACCGAAAAATAACAAGCATTGATCTTTATTTTTAGTATTTTTATACCGGTAACAAAAATGATATGTGAAGCTTCGAATTAAATAACTACCTAGTAAGTGGTACTTAGTCATTTTGTGTGATTTCAAATAATTAGTTAGTTTTTATATTCAGTTTTTATTTATACTTTAAACCTGCATAATGCATTGAAGTTTGTTAGCTTATATAAATCAGATATAATTTACATCATAATCTACAATAGAATGGTCGTATGAAACACAAATTGTTTCAGCATAATTTAAAGTGCTTTTAACATCAAAGCAACCTTTAACGAAATAGATTTACAATGCATTTCCTGCCTTCAGTAGTGCAGTGAGGACTGATATTTTACTTCCTTTGCCCGCGGAAGGACAAACGGAAAAGACTTTTAAAAATAAATGAGCTGTCAAAATAAAACTGTCTCCTTTATGTCACTTTTGACAGGTAATGTCAATGTTAGTGGAAAGTCTATTTTGCCGCGTTTTTATTATCCTCATTTTAAATCCGTTTATCAGACTGTTTTTTTTCTTGAGCGTTTCTTGAAATATTATAAATGTATAAAGCAATGCTTGAGAAAAACCGTTTCTTCGTAAAGTGTACGTGCTTCGATTTAATACGTGCATCTCTGAAATCTAGGCACTACACTACCTATAATACATATAAGTAAATAGCCTAATTCTATGTTGCTACTAATGCCAATACATTATTTTTTTTAAGTACTTCTTAATTTACCACTTTATCGGTACATGTGAAGCAAAAATCCTCTTTTTTCAGTATTTTGTTAATTTAATCCTTAGGTGACACACATACGTCACAAAAAGCCCGCCATTACTTTCAATCTCACATTTGTCTACACCCATTTGATTGTACTACCAAGCATTTTAGTATTTTCTGTCAATCAACGCCCGAACAAGCGGTTTTAGAATACCTTCTCAAATTGGGTGTACGAATAACAATTATATTTATATGGCGATATAAATAACTTTACACGTGCCGTTGAGACGAAAAAAGAGTTGTTTTCTTAAGAAAAATGTAATTCTACAAGATTTTCACATGTCCTGAATGGGCCCCAATTCTGCTATTTACAATGTCCGATGAATGACTGGCGAATGTATTAAATTGACACTATTCGTATTATTTTAAGCATTTTTCTAACACAATAATTGGAAATTCAGTACGGGACGGAATACTCACAATCAATATAATAAATTTACAAATATTGTGTTAGCTGAATAAAGTCATTAAGATAATAGGAATAATTTCAAATTTAATGCAACTGCCATTCATTTATCGGCCGTTGTAAATCGGGATCAGGATAGGGTCCCAGTTGTTTGTTCGACATATTATTATTACGGGACAAACTGATATTAGTAGATGATAAAAAGCTGAAAGTTGAGTTCAAGAGTTTCTGATTTTAAACCCGTTTAATTTGGACTGGTTAGATTCGTACTGACGAATACATTTTGGCTTAAGCTTGAAGTCAACCTGACAGCGTGCTGCTGGGGAGTTTGTTGCGCCGTTTTTTCTCTCACAGCAAAAGCACTTAGGAAGCGGTGAAGGGTGGGCGAAACTGGGTACTGTCCAATGTAATTTGACCTTCAAAAAGTGCTACGAAAGCCTAATATGAATAAATGACTTTTGATTTTGACAATAAAACCAGCCATTATTTTTGACTTGCTAAAAAAACTTGTAACTAAGTAGTTAAATCTATAAACGCACATAGCGACAATAAATCAAAAATTCTGACATCAAATACCTACATAAGTCATCAAACGATCTTTTTATCTGAAGATATCGCATCTCAAGATTTATAGATCGCATGTATTCCAGGAATGCTGCGCGTGAGTGCGCTTGCGCATGATCGATGCTTGTATTATGCATTATCACGTAAATTAGATATTGTCGATAAAATTGTTAGGTTATGAAAGACTGAATGATTTGAGATAGTTTCAAGACGGAATAAAATACCTATGTTTATTTTTTTAGCGATACAAAATGCATGTTAAAAAAACGTCTCGAACTGTCAATTAAGATAGTTATGCCTTTGTGAGATGTGATAACGGGCGTCAGTGGCCCTTACGCCGGCACTGTTCCTTCACTTACACTTAAGTGTAGTAGGTACATATGATTTTTATGCATGCAAGATGTTGCAAAACTTCATCTCAATTACGTGTTATAAAGAGATAAACAAATAACAATAAATGTTTAAAATTTATAGCCGTTATTAAAACAAATGAGGAATCATTTCCAATAATTATTTTTATTACAAAACTTATTAATTACGTACTTTTAAAACAGACTTAACAATACCAATACTAATTATAGTTACTGATTGAAATAAATAATATGAAATTATTTTCCGTCTTTAATTGTTTCATAACCCATTCTTTGAAACCCTAGTTCACATAAATACTCAGACCTTTGTTTAGTCCTAACTACCGCATTAGGTCAAGTAACCTGTAATGGTAGATTAGTGTGATAATTAAATAAATAAAATAAATAAATAACAGATAATCTAACCGGTAATTTTATTATTTTTATTCTATTCTTTAATGTCTTTTTGTATTGAAGTTATTCATTTATTATTATTTTTATTAGGCAACCTATTAATTGTACGTTACCTAAAATCGGACTAGAGACGATTAGATAATAAATATAGTATTCAATTTAACCTTTTAAGATTGGAGGCCGAAGACAGCGTTTAGGAAATGGCTACGCAAACATACCTCAAAGCAAATAATGAATACGTTATATTAAATTTTCACAAACCCCACTAATGTCACTCTAACTTGAAGAACAATATTTGAATACCAGTTTTATATATATACCTACCAATCGACGACAACTTTTTTCATTGAAGACATGTTATTGAAAAGAAAAGAATGTCATGGAATTTTCTAATCCATATTCATTAACTCAAGGTCGCAACCTAAGCAACAGGGTCACAAACAAGATGACACCTTTATAAACGAAGGGTTCTGTGTCCTTTTCATATAAACATTTGTCATAATAAGCGGTTTACTCGCGCTTACTTATTGGGATTGCTCGACTAATAGTTTCGGACTGGACTAAAATGCAGTACCTATTCAATTCAAGATTTCAAGAGCAACGCAAAATTTTAAATGAAAAGAGGCTGTTTTTATATTTTTTTAGAAAAACAGCTCAAAAACAGCCATGTTAATAAACGCAGGATCGCGTAGATTTTACAAATATTTCAATTAGAAAAAACAAACAAATACTTTTCTAAAGCGGGGATCGAATCCACGACACGTCGCGCCCTGAAGATTTTGTGTGGTTTTACGTTTAGTTTATTACCTATTAGCTTTCTACGTAGTTTGCCTTTTCAGGCGTCGTTTCATGAGCCTTTAACTGTAACTTAATATTAAGAAACAAACCAAATATTAACGCGCCTAATCTCTCGGAAATTTAATCCGCTTACGAGTAGCAGGTAACTAGGTGTGTCAGCTTTATTTGTAAAATAATATAGCCATTGTCACTTGTGGTTATGTCAGATTTAATATTGTTTTAAGTATTTATAAGGTATTCTTGAGAAAAGAAATCCACATACACCATTATTTACTCTAACTGGCGCACTTAGAAAGCAGTTATCTTTGATCTTCAAAACGAGTTTCTTTGTAACCCTAGCTTGAATGAATGGATTTTGACAGTTGTGAATATAATTACACGTGTATAAGTACTTTGTCACACAGGCTAACAAATTAGACTTCATCCGTTAATTTAAAGGGCTTTTTCGGTACAAAACAAAATACGCTTTTACGACACCCATTCACAACGAACGCACTTAGATATGCATTAAGAGATAATCTTAAACAAATGAGTGATGTAACTACATTAGCTTCGAGAATACAAGATTAGATAAAAAAGGGTTATACAAAATAAGGTTTGACTAACCCACATTTATTATTATAGTCATTAAGGGTCAGACAAAAGATAGTCGGTTAGAAATGAGGGCATTTGACTGTCGGTTGTTGAACGTAAGTTTGACCGCGACAACCCATACAGATTTGAGGTTGCGGTCAAGGTAATCGTGGCAACCAAAGTCAACAGAAGTGAAGCGAGCAACGTGAATAAACTTTCAAAATTTAATTGTTTTTTAACATAAATTCTCCCGTAAGGTATTTAATCCTTGTGTCGCGACGGTTTCACAAGCACAAAGACACCCAGATTTAGAACAATCATGCGTGGATAGAACAGACGCTGGTCCTACACGGGGATCGAAACTGCGACACTTTGCATTCAGCGGGATTAGTTTGGTGACGTCAACCACTCGGCTAACCAGGCATTCGTTTAGAAGTTGCTTTCATTTCAATTATATTTTGAGCAGTAAAAAAGGTGCTGTTCGTAAGGATATCTACTGCCTCAGGGGTGGAATTGAGTAGTGTCAGACTCTTATTGTCTAAACCTGAGCCACCGTCTTACGTCATTCGCAATGCCTTTTGCCTACACTAGGGCTGAGACGAATGTACTTCGTGCAGAGCCGTTACGTTTCTACAACCATGATGATAAGAACTGGTGGTAGATCCTGTGTAATGCCGCGAAAGAGCTGATAGGAAGAAGTTAATTCTTATGTATGCTTTGTAAATTATGAAATGAGAAACAATATACATACCTACTTTAGGCAATGAGTGGAAAATCGAAAGGGTGGCCTTTGCCCGGCAGTGGTACATCCATGGTTAAATAATAAAGTACTTTAGAAAAAGTGTCTTAATGCACAACATTTTCTCTACTAGCAACAAAATCCTCATAATAAGAAAAGGTGTTAATTATTAATTATTAACAGATATTATTTTTATTTCATCATCCGTCTATTTCATATTATGAGCCAAGATTTTATAAAGATTATAGGTGCATGAGGAGCTCGTGGCTAAGCTATAACCGCATAAGTGATTCGATCACAGGTTAAGCTATGCTTGACGCGGTTGGTCCGTAGATGGGTGACCATCTTTGTCATAACGAGTTCCTCCTGGTTTCGGAAGGCACGTTAAATTGTGGGTCCCGGCTGTTATTCCTACATCTTTGACAGTAGTTACAGGTAGTCTGAAGCTTGAAAAAGTCTGACAGCCAGTCTAACCAAGGGGTATCGTGTTGCCCAGGTAACTGGGTTGAGGAGGTCAGATAGGCAGTCGCTCCTATTAAAACACTGGTACTTAGCTGAAACCGGTTGGACTGGTAGCCGACCCCAACATAGTTGTGAGAAAGCTAGGCCAATGATGATATAGGTAACTACAGGCAAAGCTGCTCAAATCTACTTAGGTCATAAAGCACTTAGGTTTATTTGTAAACAGTCGCTACTTTCATTGTTATGACTTGGGCCGAGTTTGTTTTGTCTTTATTCCATCCTACCTAATAAAGAAGGACAAAAACACTTATTTGTCGAATCTGTTTGTATCTACTTATATTTATGAATGCGAAAGTATCTGTCTATCAGTCTATTAGGCTTTTAAAACTAAACGAAAACGTAAAAGCTGTTCAATTTGGGATAGGATTACGTGCCAAATATGTCGATAGGCAACTTGTTACACCAGCTGTCGTCAAGACTAGCTGTTGCTCGCGACTTCGTCTGCGTGGTTAGAAGATATAAGTTATGAAATATTCTAAGCTCCTATTAGTCGCAGCGTGATATATAGCCTAAAACCTTCCTCGATGAATGGTCTATCCAACACAAAATTATTTTTTCAATTTAAACCAGTAGTTCCGGAGATTAGCGCGTTCAAACAAACAAACAAACTATTCAGCTTTATATATTAGTATAGTATAGATTATAGTCAAAAACTGGTTTCGAACTTAAACAACATCTCTTAGAGATTTTTAAGCATCTTTCTCCAGAGCGAAATATGGACATTAATATTAATAATTTGCACGCTTGCGGCTTGTTTGCAGGCGAAACTGTGATTTTTAGATAATAAGATTTTCCCTTGAAAACTGAGTATTTCTTGCAAATAGATTTTTGACTTTAAAGACTTAACGAGATTTAACCAAAGTTAGTTTTCAAAATAATTATTATTTTTCTTCAACAAAAGCGGTATTTTAGAACCTCGAAATATTTAGATTTTTGATTACGGGGATTACCAAAAAGTAAGTTTACAAAGTTATCATCGTTTCTCCTTACCATAAGCGACATTTTAAGACCGCGGATTCGCCTGAAAACGATTTATAAATAGCTACATCCATCTAACAGACTCACAAGAATAGTGCCAAACCTAAAACATCTGTTACAATATTTATGCACACAAAGCACGCAGCACAACTTTTATCTGTAAGCGATGACATCACGTGTGACGTCACGCATTACGTCATCAACGCATTGCGTCGTATTTATAGTCTATGACACAGTTATTGAAGCGTTGTGATTCGGTTTTTGTAAGCCGCTACGCTGTTTGATAAAACTTATTAAATAGATGTCGATCTTAATTGATTTTGATCATGGATTTATAAAAAAGGGAATCCATAATGAAAATATTCTTGGACAATGCTACTAATATTTTGAATGCGAGAGTATCTCTGTGTGTCTGCCTGTCGGACTCGCTTTCACACCTAAACTAATGAACCGATTGCAATGAACTTTGGTATACTGAGATAGTTTAGAGCCTCAGAAAGGACATAGGCTTATTTTTAACTTGAAAAACGGTTTCGAAAAAGGCATTTCATCTCGGCATTCCCACGGAAACGGGGACAACCGCTGTCAACTGAAATCCACTCGAACGAAGTCATGAGCAACAGCTAGTTTTATATAAATACATTAAATACGTCCTATTAACCCCACCAATCCCTTTCACCCCGTATTTTGGTATATTTTTTCCTTTAACTATATTTTGTCACCAACCTTGGCTAGCTTCACCTTTGTTAACCAAAATTATGTCATAGGGCGTGACTCGCGTGCGGAACACAGCTGATAAATTACATTATTGTGTTTAACTATACATTTGTATTTATTACATTATTCTTATATATCTATTTTTATAGTAAGGTTTTTTTGAATGGTGGGATTGCCCGATTAGTCTCAGACCAAACTGGAGTCCTGCATGAGCTGACGCGGTGGTATTGTATGGAAAAGTCTACCTCTGAATAATAATTTCAATTTATTACAATGTTTTTTGCCAATTTTTTATTTAGTTTCACCTGTCCCCTTGTCCAATTCCCCAGATTCGATTGAGCTGATATTTTGACAACATTACGTTAAGCTAAATTTAGTTGATAACTGGCCAAAGGAGCTCCGCGAAAAAACTACAGCGAATAAAGATTCATTAGAACTGTCATTTCGCGAAGCGCAAAAGTTGCCTAAAACCTTATCTAAAAAGTATTTTTTATATTAGCTGGTTAAAACTTCGGTCTAGAAAAAATCAAGTCTATTAGTGTATACAATTAAAAGATAACCATTTATTTCCCATTTGCCTGAAATTTTCAGCCGCAACAAACTTAGCGAGTCCGTCTAGATCGCACTAGCTTACTAATTTTTCAATCTTTAAATCAAAAATTCCTCAAACCATAAAAGAAGATTACCAAGTTCTGCCTGAATATCTAGCCCAATAAATAAAGTTAGTTAATAAGAAACTGTATGGCGGCAGCAACGCGACCAGACACGCGACGGAAGTGCCATAAAGAAATTAGGGCATTGCTTTATGTCGGGCGATGCAGTGCTTTTGCAGATGTCGTTAAATACGTATTATAGTTTTACCCCTCGGGTATGCCTGCACTCTTCCAGTTAGTCTTAAAATTTTCTATTAGCATTTAATTTTGCCCGAAACTTCATAACCATTTTTGCCCTTTTTTGGACAATACCGCCACACATGCAATTGAATCTCTTGTAAACCAGGATTGACAATGATAGATAACCAACGAAAACATCCTAGCACATAAGCTCGGTGCATCAAAAATGAGTTACTATCATTATCATGGAACTTGTACTCGGTTAGGTAACTCCTAATTCAATCCTATGTTACTTATAATTATATCTCTCATCTCTTATCTGAATCCATTTAAAGCTTGTAAAGGTTGCCCGGTTTTTTGACAACCTACTACAACTCCTTAAAACTTATCCCGTTGCGGTAGTAAAAGAAAAGATGTCACTGGACGCTGTTATAGCGCTGTCTCACTTCCACTAAAAGTGCCACTTTAAGTGGTGGTTGTCTCTTAGATAGAAAAATCATCAACGGATACACAACCTAAGCTATCCAATTATACTTTCCTAATTACTTTAACTATTACATGATTTGCTAAAGATAATTAGCCGCTACCGTCACGACAACATAAAATCGTTAATTACTTTGTTTTTACCTATGTTTTTTAAACAGCATATTTGTCTCAGAATAGACTCTTACCGACGAAAATAATGTACGAATTGTTGTGTGTTCGCCAGATCGAATTATCTACAATCTGGGTGGATTTAATTCGGTATAACTCAGGGTTGGTGTTAAATAAACAGGAGAAGTACCGAGGTTTAGACAAAGAAGTGTTTTGTCTAACTGCATAATTTGTAGATGTAAGACTGGTTTTGGCTTCCGAAGTATGATTATTGTATGGTTTGGTCCGAAACTAGTCGAGCGATTCCGATGGTGAGGAAACCGTCAGCTAAATATTTAATACAAATTGGAATAAAAAACAAATAAACTGCACGGATAGCGTGGTATAAGGTCACCACGCCGGATCCACGTTGGATCCCCGCGTAGGAGAAGCATTGTGTGGGTAAGTCTGGGCGTCTTTGTGTATGCAAGGATTAAATAACACGAACTACCTTATAACATCCGCAATCAATTTACCCAGCATAACATCTCCTGAAGAGTTGTTTAACAAGTGCTAAAACTGATCTAGCCATTGAAATGTATTGCAATGACAAGTCAAAGTCATGTAATTCGTTGAAAACTTTTAGCATTTCCATACATTTTGAACAATCAAATAACACGAACGCTTGTCAAATTTTTACTTGACAAGTCGGGAGATATACCACCATATACGTGATCGTATCATGAAATAATACGATCACGATTTTGTGAGAGAGATGGTGATTTACTCATTGTAGATCAGCATCTGCCTTCCACATGTATACCAAACTTGCTAAGTCTTAAAAACGACTTCAAATGAAAACTACTAAGCCAAGCTTGATGATATATATATGGGATCAAATGATATCTATGTCAAATTAAATGAAAAATAATCAATAAAATCGGTTCATTCAGTCCGAAGTGCCGACGTCACAACCAAAAAAACGAATTGAGAACTTTTTGCTTTCTGTAGTCGGGAGCAAGATGGGTCGATGACATAATAAAGATCTCGGGTAGAGTCTGGATAAGACTAGCCCAGGACCGTAGAAACAGGCACGAGAAAGAGGAGGCCTATGCCCAGCAGTGGGAGGATAAAGGCTGTGGATGATGTTGATGATAAGTCGGACAAAAAGGTGTAAACTCAGTCAATTGAGACGTAGTTTTAATCTCACTATTAAATACGTGTACATAAGTTTGTTTCGAGCTCACATCAGCCGCAGTCACGGCTCTTCGTTCCGTTGCGAGCATGCCAGAAGATATTAATTAACCGTGACAAGGGTTGTCGCTTTAATTAAAGTCATTCAGATACTATGTGAAACATTACTTGGTAGTCGAAGGTGTATGTTCATCAAGTCTATTATTAGTTGTTGGTCGAACTTCCGTAAAAGACAGTCGGATTTTAGTGAGACTTTTCCTGGCAGATGGCTTGAGTTTCAAAGGTGTTAGCATAATTGAGGCGTTATATAGCGTCTTTTCAATAAATAATACTCAGTCTGTCGTGGTCTACTGCAAAAAATAGGCTTCCCCGTGTTGAGTTTGGCCACATTTTAGAAGAAAATATAAATTTGCACGATAATATCGATACCCGGTGACACTCAACTTAAAACAAAATCCCAAGCAAATTAAAAAAGTTTCTGACAAAAGAATAGCTAACGTAAGCTTTCAACCTTCTTCTCTTCTAAAACTAGAGACAATGTCGTATCATATTTGCCATTAAAATTATAACATTGGCCCTTTTCCTCTCTGCAAAATTTTAGCGTGCCGACAAGATTCAAGTTGATCTTTCGTTTGTTTACTATCCATCCCTGTACTTTTTATACACACATTGCTGTAAACATTTTTCCATCTCTGTAACAAATGGAATGCAATCCACACTTGAATATTTTTTTTCATAACCCGAGTCCATCCCAATGCTGGGCCAATTCCTCCCCTTTTCTCTTCCAGAACTCTCTATCTTTTGCGATGTCTGGCAACTCTCACACCGCATATATGACTAGATCAGTAGATCATCACACCACGCGGCCGACCTCGACGATGTCCTTCCTCCGAAGTTTTATGACCTTAACTATACAAATTTTCCATTTTAAAACATTGACAGCCCTACACACTGCACGGATTACGCAAGACACTCAGAGCCAAAACGTATGTTGTTACCATGCGTATCTTAATAATAAATCATTATGTTATTGTTTATATTGTATAGAGATAACACGACAATATTATGACTAAAATATTGAGTAACTATTGTTGGTACCAGTTAAATCATCGTATAACTGCACGGTTGAGAGAACAACGGAGAATTTTATTGAAAACATTCATTTACTTAACTCTCATGGTTTTTCTCCGCCCTGGAGAAGGCGGAGAGGTATGCCGGACTCTTACCGGCTAAAACCACTGGAGTGCTTCACACTTCCCTTGTACCTGAGACCACGGGAACGCGATGCAAACTTCCGCGATCAGTGGTAGAGGTCACCTGCCAAAATCATTGAGCGCGACGTGTCGCGAGTTCCATCCCCGCGTAGGACTTGCGTTTCTATGATCCACGAATGCTAGGTCCGAGTTTTTGTGCATACGGTTAGGATACAATCGTTAAAAACATTAACATATTTATTATATAATATGTGTGTATGTTTCCTCAATACCTCAATCTTTATTTTGTTACAGTCATTGAGGGTACGTCCGTCCCTTTAAATTTTCCCCACTAATCAACTTACGGCTCTTTATTTTCCAGTCCAAATAAGCTAAAGGATAGCCAACCAATATCTTATTTAGCAATATTTGGTGGTATTATAATGAAGCCTGTTAAAATCATCTATTCAGCAACTGTTTTCAAAGTCAAACCTTTTTATTATAACATACGCGAACTCTAAACGAAATAAAATTTGCATATCTTGTTTCTACGCTCACAAGAGTTGAACAGTTCAAGTGGTGTATCTTCAGTTCATAGTTCATTCACGATAATTATGTTATAGTATGAATCATGTGTGATGTAGGTGACATACGTAACGTCTATTTTTGAAAAGCGGGACGACTTATCGTGGTGAACGTAATGTTATTATTTTTGAATAAGATTTTATCGTAGAATGTTAGAAGCAGCTGCTAAAAGTCTTTTTTGTTAATGATTTTTTAACTGTTATTATAGCGGGAAAAAGGGTGTGAGTGGAAATTTAGACTATCTAGCTATCACAGTTCATGCGATACAGCCAGGTGACAGACGTTTCTCCTGTTTTTAACTTTTAGTACAGGCTATATCGCGAAAATATAGAGAAAGCGAATGGCGAAATGACAATCAAAATCAAATTTGACTGCAATCAAGTTCGACCCCCGTGTAGGTCAGGCATATGTGTGATCCACGAATGCTTGTTATAAGTCTAGGTATCTTTGTATATGAGACTTGAAACCCCTGCGACACAAGGTCATGAATGCGAATTCGTAGTAAAAAAACATGCGTAACTTAGACGAAAAGAATGTATGAATTATATTATTTCCATTCATTCAAATACGATCCCTACGCTAAGATGTAACACTGTCCAACTGTAAACCTGGATCCAAACACCCCAGAAATAAAAGACGACCTACATATATTCTATTCTATAAAGTCGTATCTTCAACACCCCTTTACACGTATAACACTAGGCAATACTTGTTGCATAAAGAAATGAAGCCATTCTGCCAATAATCGTCTCAGCTCACAGAATGACTGGCAGTTTGTGAACACGATTTGTCTTCATCAATGATGTCGAAACGAATAAAGGTTTCACGCAAAGAATAAAGCTTAAAAAACTTGCCAGTTAAATCTATATATCTATAAATATATGTGGGAGCGTCAGGAACATTTTCCGAACAGTCTAGGTTGGCCTCCATCTTGGGCGTATGAGCGACGGGATGTTCGAAATAAAAGCGTCAATGTTATCTTGTAGATTGTATAATGTGAACTTATAACATTATGGAGTAGAATACAATAGGACGGTTGAGATGGAATATTATTTGGAGCCAATAGGTTAGTACGTGCTCGCTATTTTTATGACAACTGTCTTGACAAGCAAAACGAACGTCGTCGCACCTAGCGCCACCTACTACTCTATTCGGGGTAACCCGCTCCCTTTTATAATTTACCACTTACTCATTATAATAATAATTATGGACTATCTTAATACACATTTCCACAATCAATTAAAATCGTCTAAATAAACAAAGTATTCTCAATTAATCCGCGCGCCGTCACGGCCGTCCTGCGTCGTCACACGTCCTCGTGTGTCTCATGTGCATCGTTGTTGTCTGCAAACATTAGATAAAATGATACACTACACTCTCGTCTTGGCCTTCCTGACCAATTGGGTGACTGCTGATCACTTATCATTTCTCATAAGACACATTTTCCACAAATCTATCTTAAAAATTATAAAATCCATCTCCGAACTATACTCCAACTACAGCTATAGCTATAGATTAGCAAATATTAAACACACCGGCTCACCAATGCCACATAGGCCCTTGAATGCCAACCAGGTTCGCCACCCAGGCTAGTTTGTGCCACACAGGATAGTTGTCGCCACACAGGCTAATCGTCGCCACACAGGCTAATCGTTGCCACACAGGCTGGCCACACAGGCTGGCCACACAGGCTGGCCACACAGGCTGGCCACACAGGCTACTTGCCACACAGGCTTGCCACACAGGCTACTTGCCACACAGGCTCGCCACACAGGCTACTTGCCACACAGGCTTGCCACACAGGCTATTTGCCACACAGGCTATTTGCCACACAGGCTATTTGCCACACAGGCCATTTGCCACACAGGCTATTTGCCACACAGGCCAACACACAGTCCAATCGGTGCCACACAGTCCAACTGATAAATTGAATCAACTGCTAAGTAGGGATCTCCTCTAACCACACAAGTAGGACTCACTTACCCGCGCCGTCATCGGCACATTCTACTCATGAAGTATCCCAGGGACAAATTATCAAAAGTACAAGAAACCAAGAACAAAAATTCACTCAGTTAAGTTCCAAATTCAGGCTCCACACTTACGTGGATTGGGTCTTATTTGACCAACGGAAACCTCGTAGCTCAAAATTCAACATTTGTTTTCAGCCAAGAATATTTCTTTATGTTTACTTATGAAAAATATGAAATCCTAATTTTTAGGACAAAGTCCTTTAAGTCCGCACGGCCACGGCCGCGTTGACTCAACCCAAAATATCGCTACGTATTGCACAGCATTGTATTACGTTAGCCTGGAAACTTGTCAGCTAAAGTCTGCTTTATTAAAGATCATTATGCATCAAAGAACAACACAGCAGTACTCACCACTCGGTCATTCGTTATCATGATTATAATAGTTGACTTTATCTTAACATCTGTATCTTCTTTACCAGAAACCTTTCATTAAGTCAGAGCTACCAAGTAACTCTACAATCTTACAGTTGCCACCAGCAACTCACTACTGGAACTAATCACGAATCTCAAAGCAGGAATCTGAGTCATACAAAGTCCGCACGCATTCCATGTGAATACTGAGTCCACCCGACTCCATGGCCTCTCCAAGACCCAATCTCAGCCAGAGTCACCATAGTCTCTTCAGTCGCCACCTCTGCCATAGTTAACACGGTCTCTGCTTCGATCCCGACCATTGACCTAAAATTCTATACTATCACCATTCTCGACCTCGTTCTTTATTTGGAACGGTACTTAGTTTTCGGACTAAAGATATAGGCACTTTGGATAAAATCTTTACTAGTGGTAACAACAGTGTTAACAGCCTTATACTCAGAACGCATAATTGCCAATGACATGTGCAATAACACCTATTATCATTCAAACAATAAGAAACTTATTATAACATATCAGTGCTTAACTTTGATTAACCCTGGGAAATGTTCATCATCACACTTATAACTTTAATCCAATCATAAGCATCAAACCAAAATGACCTCCCTCCGGGCATGATCATGCAACCTCCTTAGGTAACGATCACAACGGGTAACCTCTATCCAGTCACTACCACACGTAACTTCCATCCGGTTACAAACACAACACCCACTACTAGAGAACCTCACTTTCTCAAACCTTGATCAAAATAACATTAAACTTGGTTCTTTCAATTTGACACTTTATTTGTCCTATACATAGCCCCTTTTGTAAATCAATAACTTTAAAATCTTAAATAACCAACTTCTTAACGAAACTGCCATCAACTCATACTGATAAATATGCCGCTCCTTATCAAAAATAAATTGTAATCGACCCACCGTTGTGTTAGTGATCCTAAGGAAAGCTTGACCATAAGCACCCAGTTCAAATTAACTCGATACTCGCTGGAGCTCACACAGCGCAACACGATCAGATCACTCTCCGCACTTCGCACCAGTTTCCCTCGATGACTTTAAGGTACAGACATAGCGGTCGACATAGGTCGCTCCTCCTCCGCAAATAACTGTCTCTTTGAATCGACATTATAAGACGACAAGCTGTAATAAGAGCAATAATTAGTTGTCAATATTGGCACCATACAAAAATCAAACTCAAGACATTTTGCTTAAACTTCCGATACCTCGCCTAATGGCTACAATCGTTATACTTACTCACTTCTTTTTTTCAAACACAAGACATACAACTGACTTGACCACATACAATTGACTCGAAGTGATGATGCTACATTCCATTTAGCAAAGACAAATTCACTTACGTGCGTTGCTTTTCTTTATTAACTTAGTACAATAACCATCAAACCTTTAAACGTCTTGCCGAATTTCAATTTAGTACGCATTGTAAGACAGCAACGTAGTATATAGTTGGCCAATTTTCATTTTCAAATCTAGATTTCAAACCAAATCAATCCGCTTTCTTCCAAATGCTTGATCTGTCAACCTGCTTTTTCTCGTACAAACTGCTTTATCGTCGATACCGATTTCAGAACAACCTCACTTCTGTCTTCTAGAAGCTTATACAGGAACTTGATTGTTTTCTTTATACGGTTGCGGCACTCATTCGATACGTAATCCTGCTTGCCACAACTATAGGCCTTTGGAACGTCTTCTACTCGTGACTTCATTGCCACTATCGGCGAAATGGTATACTCATACATAGTAGGCTTTGTTTTCTAAAAGTAAGCGCGACGAGTTCTTGTTGCAGTCTACTGCGACTTTTAATATCTGTGGTAAATGCAATTCTGTACAATCGTGGTTCTATCATCGCTGCGTGCGCCAATGTAAAAGCAATAGCAGTCTTCTCCACTGACAAGAACTTCATCCGTGTTGTTCAGGTGCTCATAACTCATATCAATCATCGACTTCTATTGAGTAATCGCCATAAATTTGCAGCTGGGGTTTTTCAATTGATCAAATGTTGCCAAAACACGTCTTCAATTCAGGCATGCTATTCCAGGAAACGGTCTATATTATCTTCACCAAATGTATTTCGTAGTTGCATTGCAAAAAGATATTTCCAACAATCGCAATAATTTTCTGAGGACATATTTTCATGCTGACCTGTATTTATCTTTTACGATGCGTCGCTGGTAATCCCACTTCTGATGTGGGAGCGTCAGGAACATTTTCCGAACAGTCTAGGTTGGCCTCCATCTTGGGCGTATGAGCGACGGGATGTTCGAAATAAAAGCGTCAATGTTATCTTGTAGATTGTATAATGTGAACTTATAACATTATGGAGTAGAATACAATAGGACGGTTGAGATGGAATATTATTTGGAGCCAATAGGTTAGTACGTGCTCGCTATTTTTATGACAACTGTCTTGACAAGCAAAACGAACGTCGTCGCACCTAGCGCCACCTACTACTCTATTCGGGGTAACCCGCTCCCTTTTATAATTTACCACTTACTCATTATAATAATAATTATGGACTATCTTAATACACATTTCCACAATCAATTAAAATCGTCTAAATAAACAAAGTATTCTCAATTAATCCGCGCGCCGTCATATATATAAAGCTGAAGAGTTTGTTTGTTTGTTTGTTTGAACACACTAATCTCAGAAACTACTGGTCCAAATTGAAAAAATATTTTTGTGTTGAATAGACCATTCATCGAGGAAGGCTTTAGGCTATAAACCATCACGCTGCGACTAAAAGGACCAAAGATACAATGGAAAATGTGAAAAAAAGAGGGCAGGTACAAATCATAATTTATATCTTCTACCCATGGGGACGAAGTCGCGGGCAACAGCTAGTGTATTAATAAAGAATTTCGTTCAGTTAAAAGATGTTCAGGGAAACTGCAATCTTAGCCTGTTTCAGTCTTTGAGATATATTTTTGCTCACCTCAAACTTTTTAGACAAATCTTTGTTTAAACCTTAATGCTTCCTACTTTTCTACTCCTGCTTTTTGTATGTTGAATTTCCAATTTAATTTTTTGATCATAGTTGTCATACTTTAGATAAGGTTGGGAAATACAATGAAAAAAGGAATAATGTGACTTGTCTACTTATAAGTGACGTTTCTCAAAAAGATCATAAATAATCAGCAAAGTATGAGTCCGACTTTCAGACAAAGACAGACAGACACCCGTACAAATAGAAAAAGGAAATAACAAATATCACACACCAAATTATGATCGTAAAATTGTATTTCTAGTTGTAGTGACAACAGTAATACATTACCTATCTGTTAAAATTTCAACTATACGGCTATCTCAGTTCATGAGATACAGAATGTTATCAGATGAACGGACAGTAGTAGGTACCTCAAAATATAAATCTACGAAATTAAAGGCTTATCTTGTGTATGTAAATATAAATATATCTGTAGATGATCTAATGCAAAAGATGTTTAGCGTCATTCAATTTGACTTTACATAATGTTGCCATTATTCAAATTTTATTATTTAGAGTTACAATGATAACCGATTAGCTACAAATACTTTAAATGGAAATAAGATCGACTTCCGTGGTCGAGTGGCGTACGCACCGGTTTCAAGGTGTCCCGGGTTCGTTCCCCGGTCGGGTCAATGTAAAAAATCACATTTAGCTACATTGTCTCGGATCTGGGTGTTTGTGTTACCCTCGTTGTATCTGAATTCCATAACTAAGTGGTCTAGCAACTTACTTTGGGCTCAGAACAATGTATGTGATGTTGTCCGCAAAGACAAAAAAAAATGTGTAACGAGGAAATAAACTTAGCACCGAAATCCCAGTTTCAAAAAACTACCACGACAACCGGTTAAGTGCGATATAGACTCATGACACTGAGTTAGGTACAAATAGGCTGTTGAATAACAAATCGGTTAGATAATAAATTAAATTAAATTTTCACAGTAAGTTTAATTTATAACCTGAATCTTTTATTTTTAAACTTCGTCTAGCTATCATGGTTTATGAAAAAGAATTCCATTTTACTCTATGTTGACCATAATTGTTTCCATGTGTGCAAGATTTGTGTGTCCCAATACTGGGCAAATTCTTTTGAAGGCTCTACAATTCCCTGAAACATTCGCGTCCACCATTTAATCTACAATCTCAAAAAATCAATTTCTTTTGCGAATCTTGAAGTATTAAATTGAATAGCGGTGTTTAAAATGACCACGTCATTTTAAACACCGCTATTCAATTTAGTTGGCTACAAAAAACTGTGAAGACTCGTGTTGCCCTCAGAAATGGCGACGTGGCTTCGTGGTATGTCACGAATTTTGGTGATGACAGGCCTATTATGGGGTAGGAAGCAGTGCCGGTGTAAGCATTTGTGCAGATTCACGGATGCTTGTTCTGAGTCTAGGTGTCTTTGTGCACGTGAATAAATTTTATGTTTGTAAAACCCCTGCGACACAAGGATTAAATTCCTTACTGCGGGATTTGTTTAAGTTCCGAGGAAACAAATTTGGATGACGTCAAGGTCTCCTTTTTATCCGGGGTGAAAACCTAATGTCTTCAACCCACGCCGAGAGCATGACGTAGGGATACGTCAGACTCGTGCACTAAAATCACCCCGGGCCTCTACATTTGCCTAGGCCAGAGCCATGGGATCGCTCACGCATGCTCTGCGCGACTCTAGATAGCCTTAGTCATTTTGGAATCCTTCTTGAGGAGTAAGTAAAGAGTCCCCTGACTACTGTGGTGCAAATAGCGAGTTTTAAAAGAAGATTATATATCAACAACGACTTTTTTAAGTCCCCAAACGAATTTATTTTTTATTTTATTGATTTTACTCCCCGACTATTGTTTACACCATAAAAACGGATAGTCGAGTGGTTGAGGTCAACCCGCCAAACTCACCAAGCGCTACGTGTTGCGGGTTAGATCCTCGTGTAGGTCAAGCATTGGATGATACACGAATGCTTGTCCTGAGTCTGGTTGGGAGTTGAATGTTTGTAAAACTCATCGCGACACAAGGATTAAGTTCCTTAATGCGGGACTCGTTTTTTGAAAAGATAAAGATATTAAGGGATTTACGTTCCAAATTATGGAAAAGTACAAATTGTGTACATGTAAAATTCTGTACATTGGCACCAGAATCACCACAACTATTCTCGTCTCCATTGCATCACATCGCACCGAGATAAATTCCTCAATTCCTAAACCAATTTATCGACAACCGTAACGCACCCATATCTAACTTTGACCTAATAATAAAACCACAATAAACTATCCAAAAACACCTTAAGGTATTGCAATAAAGTGCATTTTCGCTTTTCAGAAGTGTAAATCTAATTTTGTGTATTGTGATTCAACGACCGGGAAAACTAAATGACTCAATAATATATATGGGAACGAGAATTTTTGGCTATTAGGAGAAGTAAATTAATGATTTCAGTGAGTCACAAAGTTGTATAGAAATAGAATTGCTTTAACGAAATAACAACGCTTTAACGAAATAACAACGACTACCTTCTAACGATTTCGTTCATGAATGATGAAAGTAACTTTTTATATTAATAACTAGTTGTTGCCCGCGACTTTGCCTACGTTATGAAGAATTACGTATTATGAACTATCGGAAGAATGATTCATTATTAAATGATGCAACGGTTAACTCTCGCGTATTTATCGGGATCGCCCGACTAGTTTTGGACCCAATCGGAGTCCCTTAATCATGAGCTGACGCGTTAATTATTGAAATATAGTTTTGACATTCATAACATTTATTCATAACTTTAAATCTTTTAATTATTCTATTTCACTATTAGATATTGATCTTTTCCATACAAAACTAAACTGTTTACCTTTGAACCAACACGGGATTTACTTGGAACTATAAATATTATTCACTAGAAGATGAAAATGCTGTTTTTTTTTGCGTTTGTTGTTGTTTACTTCTAAACCGCTGAACCAATGTTGATGGTATTATATAAATAGCTTGGCTGGCTACGGACCGCTGCGGAATACGAGATAACTGGACGATTTAGATGTCTACATCAATAATGGAAGAAATTTCTTTTAAATTTGATCAGATCTCTACAACCATTTTACAACGTTCAGTGCATCGTTCCAAAATAACATTCTTATGGAGAAGAACTGTCAAGAAACTCCTTACATATAGGAAAACAAAAGTGTGTAAAATTGAAAAGAAATGGGAAACTTGATGAAAACTTTTGATAAGAAATCGAAAAGGTGCAAGATTTTATTAAATTGATTGAAATCTAGAAAGCATTTCCTAGATTCTGACTGATCTGATCTGAATACCTAGCCAACATCTAGGCAGGAAATAATCTAGATTATTTTAGGTGTAGATAATCTTTATTCTCAAGTTATCGAACCATGTCTTAGTATTTTGAATCGGTCTTTTATGATGTTTTAAACCGTATACAACCTTCACAAGAAATCTTGTTTAAATTTAAGTAATTTAAACAAAAAATTAAAACACGTTTACCGTTACTTCCTCAAATATTAATGGTATGCTAAAGATGTTTCCTATTAAGTACTGTACCAAGCAAGGTCAGCTAGTCACTAACTGATATTTAACAAGAATATTCAGATATGTATATACATTATATTTTTTGACGATTTTTTCGCTAAGTAATGAAGAGCATCTTTGTCATAACGAGTTCCTCCGTGTTTTGGAAAGCACTATAAATTGTGGGTCCCGGCTGTTATTCCTACATCTTTTACAGTCGTTACCAAGGGGTATCGTGTTGCCTAGGTAACTGGGTTGAGGGGGTCATCAGTCTTTCCTTGTAGAACACTGGTACTTAGCTGAATTCGGTTAGACTGGAAGCCGACCCCAACATAGTTGGGAAAAGGGTTGGCCGATAATGATGTGTATTTATGTTATTTGGTCTCAAAATAGAATCATCAAGTTTGGCTCTACACTTTTTTATTTCAAGTCGGTTGTATGTATTTGTTGTTAAAACAATATTATAATAGAGCCATTTAAGAAAGTCTGATGTCTAAGCTGCTCTTTGAAATCTGGTCTGAATGGGTGACCTTTTTTAAACCTTTCCGTGTCTTGGAAAGCACGTTCATGCTTAAGTAACACTTTAACTCAGGATGGTATTAAAGAGTAATTATTGCGTTGAACTGTAAATAACTTATGGTATAAAATATGTCTTATATTTGTACTAAAAGTTATGTACAATTTATGCTGAATATAAAATTGAAAGCTGATTAAAACGAGGTTTGGAAAATCGTATAGAAATGTGGGAAATTGGAATCTTCGCTAATAAATCGCGTGGCTACAGTTAACAGAATAACAATACTTAATCTGTGAATTCATGACAGGGAAAACGTATTTTTAATCACTAGCTATAATGCCATTGCTTGGCTTATAACAAATTTACCCCATATCTTCTAACTGATTTTTACGCTAGCTAACTGTGAGTTGGCGATTTCAGATTCCAATATTTGGAATCCAAGTTTTCTCAAAATGTTTTTCTTGACCATCTGTCATTAGTGTCTGCGAATAATTTAGAAAGAACCTACATTTTTACATCAGTCGCATTAGTATTTTGCTTTCATTGAGATTGAACCTGCACCTCGTACATACTAGCCCATACGTAACATGAATCAGTAATGTACCACGAAATTTTAATTGCTATCAAAAGGAATGTTTAAAATGTCTTTTAAATTTTACTCTTACACAATTTTCCTCAACATTTAAATCCTTTGCCAAAACACACCATTAAGGTAACATAAAAAACAAATGCATAACTACACTACATATGTTACGAAGATATCAATCATCGTCTAAATAAAAACTCTTTGGTCGTCATTCGGCCTCCAATCAAGGCCCAAATGTCACGACTTTATTATTGTTTATTCTTAATAATAATTAGTGAACATAGTAACAGTTATTTTGAGATTTTAATGCCTTTAGCCTAGTCAATAACGGAGCTAAAATGTGTAGCTTAGAATAACTACGGATTGAAACTGAAGTAATAAATACATTTACGAAATGGAAGAAAATACTTTTTTTTTTTTGGCTCTTCACGGTAAGAAAATACTTAAAAATAATCAAAAAATTTATGTCTTGGTGTGTCTTAAACAAGAAGATTCCAAATAAAGAGGATTTAAGGTATAAATGTCTGGTAATAGTTTTCTCTATTGGAAAATATCGTCCGGAAATGTTTGCCATTTTTCGATGGGTGAGAATTGCATTTATAGAATTATTAATTATATTTAGAATTGCTTTAATATCAACCTTCGGGTTTCTGTGTTTAGTTTCAATCGATTTCAGAGAATGAGATGATGGATGAATCTATTTGGGATGTTTTTCATACTACACGCAAAATGGCAAGTAATTCAATGCTACATTATGATTTGATGGTAGTCTAATATTTAACATTTTGACCTGAAAATACTCTACAAAACAAAATATGGATCTTAAACATTGAGGATAACTTTCCAGTATTAAGAGAAGTCAGTCGTTCGATGTCCTAAAGAAAAAGCAACACAAGTATTATAAACTCACCTCTTCAACCGATCTCTTGGAGAACTCGTTCATGGACACAATCCATTGCTGCACGAGCTCATTCACGATAACTAGATCATTATATAACCACGTCAACAGGTCGTTCACCCATTGCACACTCGGCGGGTCGGGTCCCGTGCACGTTGGTACCAGGACGCTCTGGTGCTTTTTTAAAGTCAGCTGTTCTGGGCCGGGTGACATGCGGCCCAGCCTGCGCTTGTTCGGCGGCGTCGCGGGCACGAACCCAGTCGGCCTACTGGGCTTATTAAACGAAGCACTCTTAACTTTAGCACTAGTCGCCAACACACTGTCAGCACTGTTTATAATTTCGTTCGTTGTTTTTTTCGTTTCCTCTACTGGTTTCGCTTTCGTGTCCGCCTCGACAACTTTGTTCGCGAACCGCGAGTACGCCCATTTCGCGATGCCGAGCAGGACGATCGCGAACAGGATCCATATGAATATCAACATGACTAGGTTGTCCATGGCTGTGTCCATGTAATCGAAGCTGCATATAAGATCGTCAACTGCCTCTGCAAGGTCGGCCATAGCTTTCCATGGTGCTTCCCACCAGAGCGCGGCGTCCGACCCCGCCGCCTCTGCCTCGGTTACTGATTGGGAGCTAGACATTTTTTTTCTATTTTTGAACGCACTATTTTGGGACGCAGCTCTGTCTCGCTATGTCTCTCTCGCTCTATTTTGGATGCGTTCAGTTTTGTTAGTGTGAACACATTATCGTTCGTTCGTGTTTTTCGTGATTTCAATGTCTCCCCTCTGGTTTCATTTTTTCGAGACACTGGAACAAATGAAAGGGAAATAATTAAATTTCTAAAAAACCTCTTAAAATCACCTTTTATCCTAAATTAAATCAAAACATTTGGATAGGAAGCCAGGAAATATGAATTATAATTTGATTTGGCTGCACGGATAACTAATTGGTATGATGAGTAACTCGGTTATAGGTCAGCACAGCAATTAACACCGTGAGCGAAATGGCGTGGATTCGATCCCCGCGTACAACAAATTCTTGTTAAACCCTACAACAAAAGAGTAAATTCTGTAACTGTAAAATAATAAAATTATAACTAGGTAACTACAAATTGAGGAATTTAAACTGTTTTTAATATTGCTACAGTATTTCAAAATCTTCACAATAAGATAAGCTAATAGTTAATTTGTAAACAATTCATGTAAGTTGAGGCGACGACCGCGACGGCCTAACGGCCCTAGAGTAGCTTATTAAAGTAAATGTAATTCATGCAAAATTAGACAAATTGTAATTCTCAATTATAAAAATATTTAACAGATAAACATATTTATACATTTCTAAATACACACATATTATACTTGGATATAACACCTAGACAGTACAATTAATCGCGCTCATCACAGAAACATTTGTTCTAGGTGAGAATCGAACCCAAGACCTCTGGTATACACTACCACTAAAAACTCGACCACAGGCCAGTCACCAATCTATGTTACTACGTCTTTAAAAGATTTAAACAATGTCTGAAGTGGAGACACATTGTCCAGTTTAACAAAACACTCAAATAGGAAAAATATAATTTTCTTAAACTTTCAAATCTATACTAATATATAAAGCTGAAGAGTTTGTTTGTTTGTTTGAACGCGCTAATCTCAGGAACTACCGGTTCAAATTGAAAAAAACTTTAGAATTATTGAATAGAACATTCATCGAGGAAGGTTTTAAGCTATATACCATCACGCTGTGACTAATATGAGCGAAGATACAATGGTAAATGTGGAATAAACAGGGAAAATTATTTATCTTCGAGGACTTCCGTTCAAAAATTCTTTACTTATTTATATCTTTTAACCACGCGAACGAAGTCGCGGGCAACAGCTAGTACACCATAATTCCGAAGGCATCTTACGACGAGATTTCCTCGACTATGTTATCCCGTACCAAGTCACCGTGGAATCATCCTACATAGAAAATATAACAATGTCCTTTTAACAATAGCCGATCGTCTATTGTCTAACACGGTATAGCAGTCACTTAGCTAGTGACGTAACGGTGTAGATAAATCTATATTTATATACAAAATTAATACGTTTAGATAATATTGGAGAGTCGGGTTGTATATTGAAATAACCATTTTTGACTGAATGTATAAGAATATATGAAACAAACTCGAGAATAGAGAGAGATTATCTGACACTCCCGCTTAATCAAAAGGTAGGTGTCATTTGATGACTTAAAAACTCAAGCTTTTTAGAAAAAACTGTATCAATAATTATGCAAGTTATTTCCCATAAAAAATGCCTCTGTCGTCATTTTGTCAAAAAAAGCCGATCTTTAGTTCCAAAATGACGTCATCAGCTTACAAACATATTAAATTAACTGCTAAATGGTTTACAATACCCACAATATGTTTGTTTTGACAATTTCGTTAGTAATCCAATCACAATTAAACCAATTAGCTGTCTGATACTTTAAGTAGTAACAAGGTTAAAACGATTAGATTCGCAAAACTGAGGAATACTGTTTTTCTTGGTTTGTGTGAGTATGACGAATCAACGATGTGACGAATCACGGCTGTATTGAATTATAAGATTGATAGATGAATAATGAAATGTGATTTACTATTTTCATGAATTTGACTCTGAAGGTCCTATTGTCACCTTTTTAGTTCCAGCTCTACCCTCTATAAATCCTACCTATCTATCTCTAGTTTTTCTTTTTTCGGACCAGTAGTTTCTGAGATTAGATTGTTCAACAAAAAAACAGTCAAAAATTCTAAAATATTATAAAGTTAAATTAAAATTTTCTCCTTTTTATAAAACAACACCCGCACTTGGCACTTTGATTTCTGAATTTTGACACCCAGACTCGAGACAAGCATTCGTGGATCACAAAAAAGCTTGTCCTACGCGACGATCGAACGCGCGACACGTCGCGCACAGTCGCTTTTTCGTGACCTAAACCAGTCGTCTAGCTATGAGAACTGCTTAAAATTAATAAGAGGAAAAACAACCGAATACTAAGTATCATAGGTTGCATATTAACTAGAAATACTTCCGAACAAAGGGATCACAGATCAGCCAATAATAAAACTAGGTTATCAAATTAAATTCGGCACAATTTGTCAAATAAGAAACGCCGATGTACGTTAATTAGTTAATCGAATGAAAAATTAAGCAATCACAATTGGTACGTGACTACATAAAATGTAATTGGTTATATTCGGGGTCAAATTGACCCGATAGCTGTAATAAGGTCATCATGTCTAGTTGCCATTGAGTCAATTGTACGATTAGACACTTTAGTCGAAATTTACGGCTTTATACGAATATACATAAATGTCATTTGGGTTTTGACAGCACAGAAAGCCGAGTGGTTGAGGTCATCCCGCCGAACACACATTGCGCGATATGTCGCGGGTTCGATCCCCGCGTCGGACAAGCCTTTGTGTGATCCACGAATGCTTGTCCTGAGTCTGTCAGTGTTTTTGGTGCATGAAGTATAAATCAATGAGTTACCACAATGTTGTAGAAATTAGGTAGGACTAGAAGCCTTTTCAAGAAATATGTGCCCAAAATAAAAAAAAATGTTATAAAAATAATTACCGTTCCAATAAAGTTCCTTAAATAAAACGTATGATAAAAATTAAGGTACAATTCTGACGCCTACATTTTTTATACATTATCTGCGGTACATGAGGTCATATTATACTTGTGTCATATTTATGACAGTCTGTGACTAAGTCGATTCCTGTCATTCAAGTTTATATCAAGTATATAAGCTATAAAATGATGACGTCATTATCCGCGAACTCAGGTACTCAACTATAGGCAAAATGTTGTTTATATTTGTGACATTTTTGCTGTCAGGCAGGACAAATTTTGATATTTTAAATGGAAATCATATTAAGTTAACAGTTAGGTAACTGATGCAGTAGAGAAGACAGGAATATGAATGAATTGAATATGGGTATTAAAATGTTGCGAGTCCCACTCGCACTTTAACGGTTTTATTTATTTTAAGTAAATTGTTTTAATTTCGAACTTTATGATTGTTTTCGTCGTCCCTGTAACTAAAAACATAGATTTAAAATGGACGATAACATCATATTTTCGTACGCAAAATCATACTAAACTATGCCGTTAATTTAAAGGAATTTCGTTTGAAATAAAAACAATGTATTTCGGTCGAAATAATTACAAATACCGGGTATTAATCAGTGTTTCAAATTTAATAGTATGCCATAACAATGTGCAATTAAAATGACGTAGGTAACACAAATGAACGAAACTAAAACGTAAAACAACGCCATTCGCCATGATGATTTTTTAACAATTCCAAAATATTTTTACTTTTCTATTTCTATAATTTTATTGTAACTTTCTTGGGGGTGAATTATATATCTATACTCTATACTAATATATAAAGCTGAAGAGTTTGTTTGTTTGTTTGAACGCGCTAATCTCAGGAACTACTGGTTCAAATTGAAAAATTATTTTTGTGTTCAATAGATCATTCATCAAGGAAGGTTTTAGGCTATAAACTATCACGCTGCGACTAATAGGAGCGAAGATACAATTTAAAATGTGGAAAAAAACAGGGTAGATATAAATCATAACTTATATCTTCTAACCACGCGGACGAAGTCGCGGGCAACAGCTAGTATTCTTATATGATGCGTTGTATGGACTTTAATGTTAGTTTAATTCAATTATGTACCTATTGCACACCATATTTTAGAAGTCAATATTTCTATTTATTATTTTCATTATAACTAGCTGCATCCCGCAGGGCCGCCCGCTGGTATTCTAAAATAAAATCGGGATAAAATCTAACTATCTAAGCTATCCTATGTGTTAATCCAGGTTATAAACGATCTGTGTACCAGTTTCATCAAAATCCGTTCAGTAGTTTTCGCGTGAAAGAGGAACACACATCCTTTGCAGATATCCTATACATATAAACTTTTGGTAAAAAGCAGGATAATTAGTCACAATTACAAAAAAACAAGCCCTCAAAATGAATAGCCAAGCAAACTCTATCCCCACAGCGATTCATTACGTCACTTGCCATTTCAATACTTATTCGGAGTCGACCTTCGTGACATCATCCCGAGGTCGTCAATACGCGAGTAACTGCACATTGAATTTTAATTGAGAATTAGCGTTTTAATTTGAAACAGGTTTGGGGTCTTATAAAGTAATATTATTGCATTTGTCGTTCAAGTATTACGTAACGCAATTTTAGAAAATTTTGACCCTCCTTTCTCTACCTACCCCCCCTCCCTAAAGGCGAAGTAACTTTTTACATTTTCACCGTAAGACATGAACGGAAAGGGTTGCAGTTTTACAAGGTTCTAAATTCCTAGTCTTATATTTATAACACACTCCCTCCCTGCCGCCCTTGTAACGCTCAGTAACGTTCTAACCCCCACCCCCCTAAATTGCGTTACGTAATACTTGAACGCTCCCAAAGTGACAATAGAAGGTGACTGGGTAAGATCAGATAAGTAATTAGGTAATAAGATGTTTCTCATTCAGAATCTAAATCTAGTCCATTATCCATCCAAAGATTGTCTGTAAAAGATCGCTCCTAGCGATAAGACCGCCCATTGTGGCACCATGTCACTAATCGTTTGTATAAAATCCTGTAATTATGTGTTGTGCAATAAAGAATGGGGTATACCCCTTTCTATCTAATAAGATCACACTTAATACTTGGTGATTAAAGACACTATTTTTACCACTATTTATCCATCTTACCATGCCGTATATCATAAACTATTATAGGTAGCCAGTAAAAATTACCACACAGATTGTATTCATTGTTTATATTTTCCGCTAAGATACCTGACTACATATAGTAAAAACTCTACAATAAGAGTTAAGCAACGTTTCGTGCGGTCATACATTTTATGGCCCATCGTTTTTGCGCCGTAAAGAAGGTTCAAATAAATACTCGTGTATATATTTGAACGGAACCCTTTTTATCGCGAATATCCATTTGCACTAGATTGATATTTTATCTAGTTTCCTTTACCATTTGTAAGAGGTGCTCAAAAATTTAAAAAATCACTAATATATAAAGCTGAAGAGTTTGTTAGTTTGAACGCGCTAATCTCAGGAACTACTGGTCCAAATTGAAAAATTCTTTTTGTGTTAAATAGACCATTCATCGAGGAAGGCTTTAGGCTATAAACCATCACGCTGCGACTAATAGGAGCGAAGATACAATGGAAAATGTGAAAAAAACAGGGTAGGTATAAATCATAACTTATATCTTCTACCCACGGGGACGAAGTCGCGGGCAACAGCTAGTCTGTTGTATAAGTATTGAATCTAATCAACCAAATTTGTAAAATTTTCAAATTTCAGCTTCCAGATTTAGTATTAACTTGGGCTAAGTAAACTGCATTCGATATTACAATAGTATGCTAAAACAATACCTAAAATACAAAACAAAATGGCGTCACGCGATGAAGGTCGAACTAAAAATAAACATTAGTTAATACATTTGTTTAGCGTTGATTCAATAATTAGCTGTTGATAATTAGGTGTTGTTCGGGAATTAATTAATAATACCTACATGGTATTTGAAAACGAATTGCCTGTTGGTCTAGTGGTTAGTGATCCTGCTATACCGGAGTTCGTGGGTTCGATTCCCAACCAGGAAAAATGTTTGTGTGATGAACACGATCATAATTTATCTATATTATGTATGTATTAAAAAATGTTGTTATTTTCACAGTTAATGTACTTCCGTTTCAACTGCAAAGATCGAGGTTTAGCAACGGTTAATACAGTCATAAATTTATTGATAGGTCCAATTTTGTTTTTATTTAGCCCATTCATACGAAACCCTCAGTGTTGCGAGACCGATTCTCTCTTGACCGGTTTTCCTCAAACTACAATTGCACCTGAATCCTTGTATTGCGGGTTTTTGCAAACATTCAAATAACATGCAGCAAAAACACTAAGATTAGGAACAGATATTAGTAAATTAATTTTTGCCCCAAGCAGGTATCAAACCCGCAGCAGTCAATCGTAAAGTGATCATAAAGGTTGACGTGATCCACGAACGCTTCTGAGTCTGGGAGTCGTTGTGCATGTGACTTAAATATATGTGAAACTCCCCGCGATACAAATATTCAATTCCTAAGTGCTGGAGTCGTTTTTTTATAACAAAAATCTAAAAAAATTAATGGAAATATAATATAATTAATAGAAAAGAAATTCCAATTACTTAAGTGAAGTATATGGGATTAAGGTGCTTGACGACATGGCTACATGAATCACGGCTTTGTAATAGAGCTAATACACTGTGCACACAATTTGTAGATAAGAATCAATGGGCGTGATAACTGAAAACTGAAATGTTTGTAGAGTGTGCATACTTCTTTAACTCAAAATATATACGAGGAGCTTTGTGGAAACCTTATATTTGTATGTCGCGTCTGTATACATATAACTACATACAAACAAACTATTTTCTACCATGATAACCCTTAAAATCAGAATACCTTAAAATCGCTCAGCACATCATTATTTAAAAAAAAATTATTTTTGCCAAACTTCAATCAAAGCCGTAGTAGAAAGTAGAAAAAAAACATATAAAGTTTCACCCCCATTACTCCCCCTTTCAGCCCTTTTTTCAGTTATAAAGCCTACCTATGTTCTTTCTCAGGCTCTAGACTATCTGTGTACCAAATTTAATTACAATCCGTTCAATAGTTTATCCGTGAAATCGCGACAGACAGAGATACTTTCGTATTTATAAAAGTAGTATGGATTAAAAAAAAGATCTGTTTAAAAGATTTTAATTATGCAGTGTCACATAATTATATAAAATTGCTGGACAGATTAATAATAAACAATGATTTCTTGACGCAGTAGCGGTAAATTGCTGGTCTTTTACAAATACAAGCGATGACTTTAACTTTCTCGGAAAAGTATTTATTTCCAACACTCTATGCACACTGGCACATTAACCGCTTAAAACTTGTATTAATTTTATGCCCGCGTGAATTTGTAACCGCAACCTTGCGATTGGATATTATCTCTAAAACCGCTCGTCAACCACAATATTTGACATTCAATGATTAAAACAACTTTAACAATATATCACAAATAAGTTTCGATCCCTATATTGAGTTTTTTGTTTTCATTTAAATATGTAAAGTGTGTAAAGTTATATTTTATAAATATTTGAAAAATAATAGTAACTAAATAGTAACGTCACATAGTAATGTGAAAAGGAGGTAAAAAGTGGAAGAATGGGGAGAGGCCCTTGCAGCTGCAAGGGCTTGCCGGCTTAGGGATGCTTTGGTATCTAAGGTAGTTTTTCATATCTTTTTAGTGAAATATATATTTTCCAACCGTCACAATCCTTATCAATTTCGTCGCGGATTCCAAGACAGTTAATCGTTACCCTGGGACACACCCAACGTACATATATATCGGTAGTATCGTATTTGGTTTAATTGGCGATCCCAGCTTATAAAAGTTACAATGAAGGGCAAGGGTGGCTGGCTCCTCCAAAAAAAAAAACCCAACAAGTATCCAAATGCGTCCAAAACGGACCTATGCTATCCTAATACCAAGGGTAAACAAGGTAAACCACCCTGTGTTCTAAACATCCCCAAAATGAAACAATTTTTTTTCCAAAAAAATAACACAACACAACCAATTACACACATAAAATTAATTATTCCATATACAAATCTCACCTTATTTCGATTGTCCATCGACAAAAGTAAGTTCTATAAAAAGTAAACAAGCACAGATTATGTATAACACATGTCCGCACGACTGCGCATGCGCGGGGAGACTGACTCAGGCATTACTAACCTTAAACTATCAAAAGTTAGATCACTGAGAATAATAAAGACTACTTTATATGGCCTTCTTGGTTAAAATAAAAATCAAGATGCGTTTTCGATGGCCATGATGCGATGTTCCAAATTTAAATCGCAATCGAATTAAAAGTTAAACGATGTCAGAAATTTAGGACGCCAAAAAGTCAACTGCCTTGCAGACTAACTGCATTATGTTAAAGTAATTGAATAAAACGCAAATTTATTACTGTCAAAATACATCTCTAGTCTATGAGAAAACGCTCAAACAATTTATTCGTTGGAATAAATAAATACTTAAATGTAACTTACTAGTGACGTCACTTGTATGCATAAATTTTGCTTAGCCGTGGTGCTAACATGTTATATTTTGTATATTTTTGAATTTTAAGTTAAGGTAAAATGCGTGTGTCCTATTAATGTTATAAACTCGAAAGTTTGTATGTATGAATGTATGGGTGTTTGTTCCTCTTTAACGCAAAAACTACTGAATAGATTTAGATGAAACTTGGTACATAGATAGTTTAGAACTTGGATTAACACATAGGATAACTTTCATCCCGATTTTATGTTATAGTTTCGACTTAATTTTTTAAAAGTATTTATGATTATTAATCTATCGAAATAAACAGATTTTTACATTTTCCTCAGAAACCTTTAATAAAAATTATTATTCATCATAACCTCGTTTTCATGAACAATTATGGGAAGTACAATCACACATTGTTTTAATGTAGATTACATCACAACACATGTAGTCCAAGGGCGCGAGTGTTATCGAAATGCTAAGTGGACTTGATACACTAAGTTTATGAGTTAGTCAGATTTGTATGAGATCATACATGCTAATTATTGGCTTCCTAAAGGGTGTTTGTTTTTATCAGTTTTGATAATTGTGTGTAATTTTCGTAATTGCTTGGTTTTAGGGTTTAGGCTCATTTTTAAAGCGAGACAGAATTCGTAGTTAAAGATGTGTCTCTCTTCTAAAACTGCAGGTAACTAGCTTTCAAAGACCCTTGATCAAATCGTGGAGTCTTAAAATTGTTAATTCAACGAAATTTATAAAATAAAACACATACTTTGACACGATAAAGTGCAAGTTGACGTATAAAGAGTTAAAAGGAGGTTGTCATTTATTTCACTAATTTATCTTGTCAATGCATAATTATCAACGCTAAGCAACGCCTTCCCTATGATCCAAGCCCTTCACTCTTCGCTTCCCATTTAAAAAAAGAGTTTTATGACGACCCCACATCACTTACAAACACGGAGATGCAGGAATACGAAAAAAAAACAACACAAATAAATTTCTTTGAAACGGTAGCTTGATTCAACAAGTAAGTCCAGTGAATGAACGATTATATTTCGCTAAATCATCCTGCCACGGGAAGCGCAACCGGTTTCTAAACATATACAACGTTGAGCTCATGTCAGCCGTCAACAGAAGCACCCGCCATTTTTATTCAGGGTCAATCCAAGATGGCCGAAATACGATGACCGTTATCGTGTTTTTAAAATACGAATGTGTCTGACATTTTGACAAAAATTAAAAGGTAACTTTGTAGTCGGGTTATTAAGCTTTTAATTTAAATCACTTAATTAGGTTTAATGAAATTTAGCATAGTGATAGCTTGAACTCTAATTTAATATCTTAGGTCGTTTTTCAACGTCAATGCGTGAGAAAACTATAACTAATTTATTATTGCTTCAGAATTTGTCAAAACACTTTTAGTCTAAAAGTAACATTTATCCATCAGCATTATAAAGTTTCAAATCACCCATCCCAGTTAAGTATGGGAAGAACAAAACTACACAAACAAACAGCACTTGAGACTTAAAAATCAAATGTACAAAAGTTCGTCGAACTTAATTCCATGTTCTATAAATCAATTTCATAAAAAAAAAAACATGAAAATACTAGCTTTTAGTACTTGGCATCTTACCATTTGGGATCTGCCAAGAACCTTATAACTATCGCTACCAATCTGCTTAATTTCCTTTCTGAAGTTTCCTTGTAAAGTAAAAAACCAGCCAAGTGCGAGTCGTATTCGGGTTGAAGACTACGGGTCTTCAACCCGAATACGACTCGCACTTGGCTGGTTTTTTTCATTAAATCACACCAATATTATAAATACGAAACTTTTGTGACTTTGCTTGTTTATGAGTGTGTATGCTAGTTACCTCTTTATACCGCTTCTGCTGAAGATAACATCTTTGATTAACACGAATACCATTTTTATCCGAATTCATTAAATAGGGTTAATGTTCTTGCAACTGTAATCCATATCTAAGCGGAAAATAAAGAGAGGAACAGTTTCTATAATAAGTGACTTTTATTTACAAAATTATAGTAATCTAAGAAAACAACCAAGAAAACCTATGTTCGCTATATGAAAGCCTTGTTAATAATATATTTTTCTTATTTTATTGTTGTAACAACAACAGAAATAACTTTACAACACAACCTTGTGACAAACAGATACACGCCATAATCTTAGTTATATCGTCATGTTTTATAATACCGTTTGAAGTACCCAACCCTAAATGGAGGGTTTTACAAGAGGCCCAAACTCTTGTAAAACCCTCCATTTAGGGTTGGGTACTTCAAACGGTATTATAAAACATGACGATATGGCTCTCAACTGTTCTAAAGAATTTTGTCTTTTGAACAATCTTGAAGAGCTTATTAAGTATCCGTATACCAGACATTAATTTGACAAGCTATCCGCTTTTTTCTGAGATACCTACTTGGGATAAATAAGGCTTTTGAGTTTACGCTTGCATGTTATAATTATTAAAAAACATTCAAGTGCGAGTTGTACGTGCAACGCTGAGGGCGCCGTACATGTTTAAAATATAATTTTTGTGACTGAAACTGAAATTGATGACCGTAATAATCGATTGATCTTTATTTTTAATATTCTTCTTGTAGCGGCAAAAGGCGTCTATCATCAGTAAAAATTTCAATATATGTATAATACTCTGTCTCGCTTCCACAAGTAAAATAATATTACTTTGACAATTGGAGTTAGTCTCACACTCTTAAGGCTATTAATTTTTTGTTAACATTTTATTATGACAGCAAATGGACATTTATTAATTGACTTACAAGTATGCGTGTTAACTATTTTATGTACAGAAAAAAATGGCTGAAGTCTTTTAATTATGACATATATTACAATAATTACTAGATGTATCTGATTGTTATATGGCGTGATGAGAGAGAAGTCGCAGACGCAGACGAATCCCGCCAGATCAGCCAGTTTTATATGTATAAATAAGTTAGTTTATCAGTTTGTCTGTTTACCACATTACCAGGTGAGTGGGAAAAGATAGTTTACCATAACTGTCATTCTTTGCTAAACAATAAGAGATATACAAAACAATAGCTCTACAATATTTTCTATTAAATAAACATATTTTTCCAATTCCCAAAGCTATGGTTCCCATGTGAACTTTCCCATTAGTCTATATGTTTACTGACACTAAACATACATATTATATTATTAAAATAGGTTGTATGACGTCATATTCCCGCCTACCCCTATGTAGGAATTACGTAATACAATTGCTAATTCTAAAGTAACTATGCAAACCTTTTTGCTGAGTTTATCATGCAGAAGCATGAATATTTATGTGTTTATCCTTCTAACAAGTTTTATCTTCGAGAAACCAAACAATGTGGCCTATGCGATTAAACATCTAATTAATAGAAAAAGCAAACTTATAATTTAGTAAAACATTAGAACTCGTTGAAATAATATAGCATAACAATTTTTTATTACAACGAATCTCGTAATAAGATTCCGAAGTTATATAAAAACTACTCATTACAGACAAAAAATATATTTGAACTCCATGGTCATAGGCATAAAAGCTTTACCTTTGCCGAAAAAAAAAGAAAAAAGCGCGCTTCAAATTCAGTGGTTACGTAACTATGGCATCATGGCGGCCAATGGCGATGACGTCAAAATGGCGGTTCAATAACCTATAAAATAGAATTTAATGGTTTGACTTTCTGTGTTGAAATTAATAATTTATTAAGAAATAAGTCCTTTTACTTGATTCGTTGATAAATAGACAGGTGTTGACAAAAGATTCCATGGTTATTTATTAACATGATGTCAGGTGAATATTGGGTGCTCAAAAGAGGTAACTAGAATTAGTATCATTTTTCTTTTTCTTCTCCTTCAAGGATCCGTTCCCTTCATTTCTTCCTCGTTGAATAAAAGGAAAGGTAAAAAAAAATAAGACTAGATATAAATTCTGTCCCTGCTAATGTTTCGCTAAAGAAACCTGCATAGATGTTTTTTGTAGCATGTCGTCGGGCACATAGTTGTCCAATAACCGGCCACCAAGGAAATGTCCAATGAACGGTCTACAAAATTGTCATCATCAGTACAGAATTTGCTCTCTTTGTCTAAAACTTATCGGAATAGATTTCATTGGATTTAGACAAGAGGAAGGTATGTAAATTATTTTTCTCGGTATAATATTTATGTCTGTCCTTATTATTAATTGTATCGACCTCTTTCTACTTATTAAAACCTTATTACGTCATACCTCATTATAGAAGTCCATTTGAATATTATTAGAGAAGTTCCTCCCCCCTGGTAACCGTTCCCCTCTTAGTAACCAAAACCCAAACAATTTACTTAGATTACGTGTACTGGCATCACCTTTTATAATTAGATGTTTTAGAAGGGTATTTTCCTATACTTTAATTTCTACTCGACTGGCTTGAGCTTAGGAAATGACATGTATAATTTAAGTGATGACGTTTTACCTATTTGTTGTTTTTTTTTTTCATTTTAAACGTTTTCTTTGAAGAAGCAAAGTTTTAGGACTTAAAATTCCAACTCTGCTATAACTGTAAAATAAGTGCGTATGTCAAATCAAATCAAGTTTTGATTTGTGAAACTGGCAGGCGCCTGTACATTTTGGGACTAATTCAAACTTCACATATCGGTCGAAAATAAATAAAATCTTTTTTTTTAATCTGTTAAAATTTTCTCCAGTTAGGTGTATTCATGTGGAATCTTTTTTTTCCACGTTTAAACAAAGAAGAAAATAGCACTTCAACATTCCAGACGACTTGGGACAAAATTAGGTGTTACTTAGGTAAGTATATTTGGTAATAAATCGTGTGAAAGCTATTTTTATTATTTGTGGATGTATTTGTAAATATTTATTTAAGCTCGTTTAGTAACCGCGACCAAAAAAGCTTGGGAAAGGGTAAATAGAATTGAGGATTGGATTAACTTACCTAAGTGACATCCAATCGTAATTTTATGAAGGTTGATCTGAAATATAATTGATTAACAGAGTAGTATTCCCATTCGCTACTGTGTGGCATCGCGAATTTTTTCAGAGAATAAAAAAAAAAAAAAGTTTTTTAGTCTATGGCAACTCACAACTAAACGTCACTGATTTAGAGCTAACCATGATTTTGTGGGTCCCATTATGCCAGGGTTCAGCTATTGATGCTGGGGTTGGGGTGGGTGATTATATTTCAGATCAACCTTCATAAAATTACGATTGGATGTCACTTAGGTAAGTTAATCCAATCCTCAATTTTATTTCATGTTGATCTGAAATATAATTGATTAACAGAGTAGTTGTTCAGAGATTGAGGCATAATGGGTACATCTTATAAGCCTGGATATGATGAATAACGGTTAAGGCTTTATAATTATTAAGATATCTATTTATAATGGCATATTATCCTAATATTAGTATCTATATTTGTTTTTATCCATATATTCTGTCATACACATTGATTATTGATCAACTATTAATTTTCATTTTTTATAAAATTAGTCTGTAGTAATTAACAAATTTTTCTAAATGCCAAATTTGTAAGCCAAAAGGGCAGAACATGTTGATGCATATATTGTCCTTATATTTTCACCACATCAAAAAATGTTTAATACATATATTCTGTCATACACATTGATTATTGATCAACTATTAATTTTCATTTTTTATAAAATTAGTCTGTAGTAATTAACAAATTTTTCTAAATGCCAAATTTGTAAGCCAAAAGGGCAGAACATGTTGATGCATATATTGTCCTTATATTTTCACCACATCAAAAAATGTTTAATACATATATTCTGTCATACACATTGATTATTGATCAACTATTAATTTTCATTTTTTATAAAATTAGTCTGTAGTAATTAACAATTTTTTCTAAATGCCAAATTTGTAAGCCAAAAGGGCAGAACATGTTGATGCATATATTGTCCTTATATTTTCACCACATCAAAAAATGTTTAATACATGTTTTAGGCAAATAAATACTTCTTTATCTTTGTTCTATTACTGAGATTAATGTAATATGAGTTTTTAAGTGGAACAATGAACAAATTTTATGTTATGTTACACATGTTTATGCAAATAAATATATCTTTATCAATTGTTCCACATATTGTGGAGACTGTGTCCACCAATTTCATGATTGACTATTTATTACCAATTTGTGCTCTTTTTGACATCAATGTAACTATGGCTTTTTTTAAGTCATACAAATTTCCTGCACCTTGTGCAATTTGATACTTAACCATTAGCTTTTAACAATGTAACTATGGATTTTGAGTAAGACACATTTCCAATACATAGTGATATTGTGTACAGTTTGATAATTAATTATTCATTATTAACAATGTAACAATAAATTTTTAGTAACAAATTTTCTACACATTGTGTTAATTGTGTCAAACAATTTGATAATTATTTTTAATTATTTACAATGTAATTATGATTTTTTTAGTAATACAGATTTTCTTCATATTGTTTTAATTTTGCCATAAAATTAGATAATTAGTTACTAATTTTTGCTCTTTTTTAGCGCAGTAATAATAAGAGTATTTAAGGTACTGCAAATATTTCTTATTTATAAGCTATTAATAAGAAATAACAAGATGATAATGAGATATTCCATTTACTGTCAGTTGCAGTTTGTAAGTCACTCAATTATGATTAAAATTAAATTAAAATTTTTGTCACTGCAGTTGTCGGTTCCTAAGACATGAGCTATAAGGCCTTGCAAAGGTAGTAGAACCTACAACCAAACCACCTTTTTCCCTGATTAAACTCAAGAGCATTCCTGCTGCTCTTGCAGATGTACTGCTGGAGTGTGGGATACAGCTGTCAGCAGGTATAAATTTGATACCTGATTAACTGTTTTGAAGGCCAAGGGTAAAACTTTTAATATGGTAAAGTTAACTTATTTCAGGTATTGGTTGAGGCTACAAGGATCTTTAAATCTTAGAAGTTAGCCATAATTTATGATCTTAAAAGTAAAAAGTACATTATGGTTCCTTTCCGTTTTTACTGAGAGTAAGGTTGGTTATCACAATTCTCATCTTATTAATTGTCAGGGTGTGACATGGGCTATGTTATTTAGTTTAATGTATGAGAGGGCGGCTAGTACCCATTGAGCAGCTATCCAAGCTAGGAGTTAGAAGATTTTTGTGTCTTGGTTCAAATAAATAACTAAATAATTCTGTGTCTTCAGATACAGGTGTATTGTATGTTTCATTAACATAATATATGTATGTTTGTGTCCATTGTCAACAGAGTTATTCCTGTGCCATATAATTATGTTCTAGCCTATTTTGTCATCATGTTGCTTGTAACCAGTTGTTGCAAGTTCTATTTAATAACCATCTATACTTTCTTAACCGATAAGCAATATGTTTATAATATTGTGTTTTGAGGCAGCTAGCAGATGAGTTAGCTGGTTCAATACAAAATATGGGTTCTGGCTTTCTGTAATACAGGCAAATCTCAATCTGAGTAAGCCTCTCAGAAATCCTTTGTTATCCATACCTAATTCCTCTCCCATCTTTAGAGTCAATGCTGATTTGTGGAAATTTAGGGTTTTGAAGCTAGCTCCATTCTCTAAACTTTCTATTAATGTTTCCTAATTAATAAGGGTGAAGATCAAAATAGGATCCCGGTTACTGCTTTGTTGACACAGATGGTAACATGATGGTTAATGAGCTATCTAACGTTGGCTTCTAACTGCTTCCCCTAAGAGATGCTTTTTGTCAGGGCACCTAGTCTGCTCAGTGTGTGTTGTCGGTTAAAAATCCCAAAATTGGGTGAGTAAGAACTTAGTGACTTTTTGCTTTGTCATTATTAATATTCTGAAACATTTAGTAAGGTAAACAAATGTTGGAAATGCTTAAAAAACATATTCATGTCCACTAAGTATTGATGCATATACATTTAGTGTTTAGTGGCATTAATGTTATTGGGTGCCTCACTTCTTAGAGATGTGTGTGTCACATTGTTTTTATTGCTATAGATAAACTTGTGGGGGCCAAAATCTATTGATAACGAAACAAGTATGGTTTTTTCGTTGACTTACATGTGGAACTGAGCACTATTTATCTTACTTATGTATTTGCAGCCATGTTACTCTGGCTGTATAATCTTGCAATGTGTTTTAATCCAGTTAATATTATGTTCTAATTGATGTATTAAATGCAAGTCATCATTCTAAACAAGGCACCACACTACAATTGTTTTCGCCATTACAATGTGTCCACTTGTCCACACCATTCTATTAGAAAAGCTTTAGAAACTAGTTCTAGTATACATTTTCTATAATGTTCTTATAGTTTCGGATTATGTAATGGGGCCCCATCTTAGGTCAGTTGACAGCATCAAGATTGCTATTGTTATGCAACAAGGCTAAGTACTTAACTTGTTCTATTATTTTTTGTGTGTGTTTGAACATAACCTCTTGGGCAGGTTCACAGAAGGTTCCCAACAATCTTGCCAATTTGCTGATTGGGCAATGTTTAATATCATTGATATTTAGTATCTCTATAGGAGTTGCATTCTTGCTGTATTTCTGATGTTAACTAGTCTCTATTCATAGTAAACCTAAAGTATTTATTGCACTAATATACTTTAATCATAGTTAACAATGAGGGAAAATCATTTAGATAAATGTGAGTGTAGCCCCTCTGTCAGCCAGACATTTATACTGATTCTAACCGATGGGTGGTCATTCAGACAACAGTTTGTTAAATTTCTAGTCTGTAAGGACTGTGGGTGCTGTACATGGACTACATGGAATTGCAGTAAATTTATATGACATTTTCAAACTCAAAGCGGATTAATTTTTCTGAGTTTAGGTGTTATTGAACCTAAGGAATCAGTTTTATCTTAAGACTGTGCAAGACATGTGATATTGATGGTCCAAGGTTCCCATATCCACAATTTGAAAACTATAATATTTTTCTATATATATTTTTGGTTTTCAGTTAAGAACAAATCTGATCTGTCCGTTGAGTTTGGTGGTCTTAAGAATATTAAATCTTTAGACATATATGTATATAGATAGAAATTTTTACTGTGAGTGCATATTTGTACAGCCCCTAACTCATGAGTTATTGATGGTCTGACACATATTGTTGATTTCATTTATATGTATATTGTTTATGTAAACAATGTTATGTTCAAGTATTTTAAGGTACATTAGTGGTGGTATGTTCACAACATGAAAGACAGTTAGATATATTACATATACCTGGTTGACAATTGCCTGCTGGATGCATGGCATGGTGTACCCTCTCGGGGCCACCCTTCCTGTGTCCTGTTCAGCGAGGGTGTCACAGTTGTATCATACCACTCTTGGGTCCACCTTGCTGTGCTAGCACTTTGGTTTGATGCCGGACCACTTATGTTTTCCACAGTCCTTGCTTAGGTTTAGAGGTGGTATTCGGTTATAACTTTTGTTATACATTCTTGATAGGTGCATTGGTCTTGTTTCTATCTTGAGCCACGAATCCACCTCGAAGAGTGTCACCATTGGTTCTTGTTGTGGACTGTGAGAACCAGTGAACATAGTATGTTCTTCATCAAAACTGTCGTATCTCGTACGAAGTTTTGATCTTCGAGCTGTCTCGCGTACAAGCTCGGTTATACTTAATGCATGTTGTTCTATCAAAGTTGCGGGCTCGCGTCCCGAACTTTGTAGTAATGCATGTTCTTTGTGTAACATCAAAGTTGCGGGCTCGCGTCCCGAACTTTGTAGTAATGCATGTTGTTTGTGTACCATCAAAGTTGCGGGCTCGCGTCCCGAACTTTGCAGTAGGGTTTATCAGAGCTACGACGTCTCGCGAAGAGCCCGATCTTCGAGCTAAAGTCTCTCGTACCCGCTCGGTTCATGCATGTCTTTAGTACTTCGCATCATCTCACATCATATTTGTGTCCTTGTTCACTGAACCTAAAATCAGAGAAAACCTCACCTGTTGGCCGCCCTCTTTGAGGTTATGGGTCAGTGTTCCATCGTTTATATTCCGTAATTTGGGGGCGCCCACAATTTAACATCGAGCGTGGAGCATCGCGTACTAGCTCGGTTATACGTAATGCATGTTGTTTTGTGTACTATCAAAGTTGCGGGCTCGCGTCCCGAACTTTGCAGTAGGGTTTATCAGAGCTACGACGTCTCGCGAAGAGCCCGATCTTCGAGCTAAAGTCTCTCGGACCCGCTCGGTTCATGCATGTTTTTAGTATTTCGCATCATCTCACATCATATTTGCGTCCTTGTTCGCTGAACCTAAAATCAGAGAAAACCTCACCTGTTGGCCCCCCTCTTTGAGGTTATGGGTCAGTGTTCCATCGTTTATATTCCGTAATTTGGGGTTCCATCCCACGGCGATGAACCTAGGGCAAGGGCTGCGTACACGCATCCTGCATTAACTCCGCAGCGCCTTTATAGTCTCGAAGATCACTTTTAAACATCTTGGCCAGTATTTTCAAGGCTTTTGTATCACTTGGCAATACTTTTTCGACTTGAAATATGCCAAAAACTATTTAAATAACGTAATTAAAGTGTAATTAACAAAATCACCACGATGCCGTTAAGTCGCGAAAAAAGAAAGTGACGTTTAGTTGTGAGTTGCCATAGACTAAAAAACTTTTTTTTTTTTTATTCTCTGAAAAAATTCGCGATGCCACACAGTAGCGAATGGGAATACTACTCTGTTAATCAATTATATTTCAGATCAACATGAAATAAAATTTGCCAATTGCAATTGCGAATTTGCCGCGGCGTCAGCTCAAAATTAAGAAACTCCACCAATGGGATCCGAAAGCATTCAGGCAATTCCGATAAAAACGCGTGAATAAAATTATCACTTAAATATCCTAAACTTTATTTAACAATGAATCATTCACACAAAAAGAAATGAAAAGTTCTCTAAAATTTGAGTAACTCCATGAGATTTTAAGTAAACTTTCTGAGGGCCAACCAATATGGCGTGTATATAATACATGAGGCAGTCATTACAATGTATGTCAAGTCATACATTTGCTAATAACCATGACCCAGAGTAAATAAGCAGTTAAAGCAAGCTATAATTATTAATATTTACGTTATTAAGTGAACATTTTATCTAAACTTGTCATTTTCCCTGTTTGTAAGCGGATAATGTTACACTGTATGTGCATGGCATAATGTCATTGTGGCTGAATAGATTGTTGCATTTGCTTTGTTGGATTTTTATGAACGATAGCGAAAGTGACATTTATTAAACGCAGGGGTTCATTGCTGTATAGGCCGAGCGGACCTAGGAATAGGGCGGCCATTTTTAGTTCTTTACTTTTATAGTGGTTTCTTAGGTTTACGCGAATGTTAGACATTGAAATGAAACAACTTTTACGGATTTTATCGCGGTTTAATTTTTGATTTTAGTTAAACCCAAGAGCAGCGCTGCAAGACATCACGACACAGTGAGCTCATACTGCGTAGGTCGGAACACAAATTATTAATTAAAATATGAAGGTAGAACGAGCAACATCTTCTATCAAGACGAACACCATCTCAGTCTGCCCGTGACCATGATACCTGCAAAGGTGTCGAAACGTCGGGAACTAAAATCAAACATTAAACCGCGATAAAATCCGTAAAAGTAGTTTCATTTCTTTACTTATATTTAAAACTTAAAGATTCGTCCATATGAATACACATTTATGCACGAAGTTCCAACAAAAAATTGCAGTGACGTCAATTACGATTATAATTTGATTTGGAATATAACATTAGCTTAAATTATCGTACTACAGACCAATATGGACTATGCATAAAATATATTCAATAGCAAAATACAGCTTTATAAAATCTAGCCGCTCAATCGTTGTGACGTGAATATGACAACACCCTCTATAAATGTGATGAGGGTACATTCTGTCCCTTAGAATTATTAATACTGCGACCAATATTTGTTCGTAATGGACAATAAATTACAAAGGGCTTACCGCAAAATTTTAACCAACTAGTAAACCGCTATTTAATAATATCTAGTATGTATCTGATTTTATATATTTTAGGGTAAGTGAAAATAGTAAAAACAAGGGTAAATAAGCTATCCATTGCTCCGTCCCGTCATAATATAAACATTGCTATTATTTTTCTTTTTTTATGAAAACCCTCGCCCACTAAGGAAATCAATACATTTGTGGCGAGACACAAACATTCAAGTCAACATTCAAATGCACAAAGACACCCAGACTTCTGACATGCATTAATAGATCACACAAAATACTTGTGCTACACGAGAATCGAACTCGACTTGTGCTCAGTGTGTTTAAGGTGGTGATATTGGCCTATCGTCTCTACGTAAAATTTGATTGTTTAACTATAATGTTAATTGGCGGGACAGCAAAGATATTATGTAACTTTTGGAACTTGAAATGAAAGGTCCTCCAGATAAGTTCTTAAATATGAAAGTAGTTTGAATTCCGACCTTTGAACTTTGTGCAATCGTTACCGTTGAGAAGTCTAATATTAAACCGTTAACTCTATGCATTCTGAGAACCTTTTGATAGGTCTTTAATTTAACCAAAAACTGCCAAATAACATTGCTTAATCGACCGAAAATGAAATTCGAATCACCAGACAAAGTACAGAACGATAATTCCAGATACATCTCAAAAATATTACATCACCTAAAAAGCTGCCGTTAACCTACCCAACCAGCTGAAATACTAAAAATCAATATGCACACCATAGATTGTAGACGAAGCCGAGACAAGTGAACGCTGTCACTGCTGTCAGGGTCAACCAAAAACTAGAATTTCTGGTTGATAACCTTTTTGACACTAAAGTCTACGTAACCTCCAGTAATGGATCAAGGATAACATGTCATACGTATTTTTGGACATTTTTAATATTAAAGTTGTGTGTTAATTAAAATGTACAGGTAATAATGGGTCATTTGGCTAATGGTTGGGTTTATTACATTACTTTGGTACGACTAGGAAAGTAGATTCAAGGGTTTCGTTGATTGAACATTTACACTAGACACAAACTTTTAAATTGTACATTTTGTAAATTAAAATTTCGGGAAGTATTTTCGTGGTAATTTTTCTATGCTAAATTACAAAATAAGTGTATCTTTATCAATGAATTGTAAGTCAATTCTGTTAGTTTTAGCTCTTAAATAAACGTCACCTGGGCTCAATTGCGTGGGAATAAAAATCGACCAAGGAAAAAAGATTAAATAACAATGATTGAATGAAAGTAGTTTTATTTTTTAGATTATTTATCTGTGAAATATTATCTAGTATGTTTAATATATTTTATTATATATCCATAAATCGTTTATCAATTGGTATACTTGCTACTTACTTAATATTCTAAATAAATGATGTTTAAAAAAGTAGGTATCCCACATAACAATAGTAAAAACATTTCAAGGCTAAAAGAACTTGTTTCAAGCATGTTTCCGATAAAAACTGTCGTTAAATTAATCTATGGAAATGTAGGTACAGTCAACAGCAAAAGCAGAACTGCCTTTATTTCGGATATACTACTTTGACGCCACAGTTTTGACTCGAAATCCGATCATTAGTATTATATTTCTAATTTTGTTTTTATACTTTTGCTGTTGACTGTACAGTCGGCCAAATGGCAGTTGTCAGAGGTCATTGAAAAAAGCAACTTTTTTTTCAGAATGACAGCTGTTGAAATGTCACAGTTTTACGAATGTGATGTTGGCTATACTGCGTACACTATGTAAGTTTAATTCATAGCCACTTTGAAATGAAACTACTTTTACGGATTTTATCGCGGTTTAATTTTAGATTTTAGTTCCCGACGTTTCGAAACCTTTGCAGGTATCATGGTCACGGGCATAGTCTGCCCTAAAATTAAAATTAAACCGCGATAAAATCCGTAAAAGTAGTTTCATTTCAATGTCTAACATTCGCGTAAACCTAAGAAACCACTATCATAGCCACTTACTTTTATTATGTGTTGACCATAGAATATTATTCTAAGTGCGATTTGTAACACTTAAATAAATAAATAATTTACGAGCGCAATTGAAATAACTTATACACACAAGATACACAGAGTAAAACACATACAAAAGAAAAGGTCCGTTATAAGGGTTAGGTACCCAAAAGACAAAAACGGATTTAATTATGTTCGGGTTTTGGACACCAAAATCCGAGGATTTCGTGCGTCTTGTCTTGATTGACAAATTGTAGCGGTACACCCTTACCTTCAATGTACTTACGCCAATTTAGCCAGATAAAGACGCTACCAAGCGCTACTCTTCCAGTTTGAATTAGCCCTTATACTCAATCAATATTCATGATTATGTCAAATTGCGTGCACTTCTGTCAGAGTGTTAACCCATCAAATATAATAGAGTAGGTTCGAATGCCTGTCGGCTACACATCGAAAATGATCCCACGGGAACATGAAATCGGGTTAGACAACTATCTAATGTATTAATTCTATTTATAAACTATCTATGCACAAAGTTTCGTTACCATCCGTTCAGTGGTTTTACGTGAAAGATGGACGAACAAACATACAAACTTTCGCGTTTATAATATTAGGATTGCGTATACTTCTGTCAGAATACCCATCAAGTATGTTAAAGTATCTAATTAATCAAACGGAGTACTACCTAATAGCTACTTTTGTACTACTTAACCGTAATAGGTCCGAAATAAAACATTCAATTACTCCACACGATTGATTAATCTATATTCTATACCTTATACTTACATATATATATAAAGCTGAAGAGTTTGTTCGTTTGAACGCGCTAATCTCACGAACCACTGGTTCAAATTGAAAATATATTTTTGTGTTAAATAGACCATTCATCGAGGCAGGTTTTAGGCTTTATACCATCACGCTGCGACTTATAGGAGCGAAAATACAATGGAAAATGTGAAAAAAAAACACGGACATAATTTATATCTTCTGACCACGCGGACGAAGTCGCAGACAACAGCTAGTCTATATACATACATAAAAAATGAATCCCTATTTCCCTTGGTCACGGCATCACGCGTGAACGGCTAGACCGATTTCGCTAATTCTTTTTTTTTGTTGTTATTCTTTCTTCTGAAAGAAATAAAAAATTTAAACTGCGCGGAAAATTAGAAAATTTCAGAATACTCAACCACCATATTAAGTAATCCTGACTTGTTGCGATAGTGATTTGTTGGGTCCGTCTCCCTGCCAATAATATATACGCACCGTGAACGTTACGTATTCACGCGGGTGAAACCGCGGGACACAGCTAGTGGCACATAAATCACGCATTATGTAGAAAAGTATTACATTACATAATGTTCGAGTTTTATAACGTTACGCGTAACTGACCATACCTAGTTATTCGTGAAACAATGATATTGTTCGTATGCGAGGTTTGTAGTGTAGTTTGTAACTTCGTACCAAGTTTGTAATGCCGAAATTTGTAGAAAAATCCGTTGTTATATTCAGACTGCATAACTAATCTAGTGCTTATTAGCCCTTTTTTTTGGTTAGGCGGGGGAATCCTCATGGACACCCACTCCCTCGGGGGAGGAAATGGGTAGTGTCAGACTTTTACTGACTAAACCTGAACCGCCGTGCTACGTCATCCGCGTTTTTGTGTCGGTGTATGGCAATGCGTTGCAATCCTTCATACACCTGCAATCCTTCATACACCGAGTGCTTATTAGCCCTTAGCCCCGATTCTGCTATTTTACAATGATCGATAAATAAATGGCAATTGAACTAAATTTGAAATTATACCTATTCTCTTAAGCCAGACTTATTGGTAAAATACCAATACAATAATTGGAACTTAATTGTATTGACCTTGAGTTTAGCGTCCCACACTGAATTTCCCATTATTGTGTAGAAAAATGCTTAAGATAAAACGAAAATTGTAATTTTAAGGCAAATTTCATTCATTCATCATTTTAAATAGCAGAATTGGGGCCCTGACTGCTGTGCCGAAGGTCGTAGCTTCGATTCCCATTCAGAACAAATGTTTGTGCGATGATAAATCATTTATTCTGTGTCTGGGTGCAGTTTATCTATAATATTTATGTACATATATTATTTAGAAATGGATAAGTATGTTTATCAGTTTATGACTTGAATGCTTGTGAAAACCCTCGCCGCACAAGGATAAAATTCTGAAAAACAATACGTTAAAGTAACTACTGTTACGCTTTACGTTAGTGACTAACGTTAGGGCTAAACCGATTTTGATTCAATTTGGTAAGGAATTGATTTGATTCAATTCAGCATGTCATGCTATCCTTTTCTTCTATAGGGTGGATATCAATAAGAAGTCTTAACTATTCTTAACTCTTAAAATCTTAATCTTACGCTAAGTTTAGAAACCTTATAGTTTACAGTGATAAGATTACCATCACCAATCTATTTCTAGCGTGCGGTGACCGCGGCTTAACCTCAAGCAACTAAATGTTTATCTCGTTCCAAGGCCGGGAGTTTATCGGATATCTGATCTTTTAGATAAATTTATTATAGATATTAACATTTTTTGTACCTACTTGTAGAGATTGAATGACATAGTATTTTAGTGATGTGATAACCGGCTTTTAAACCAAAGGTGAATTTTCAAAACATTATCATGATTATGTGACAATTTCTTTTTGTTTTTATTTTGTAACTGTATAGCTTACCCAAAATGAAATTATATTTTTGATAAAAATATTAAATTGCGGACATTGTAGTTTGTAGTTTCGTTGAGTAATAATCAATTTTTATTTTTTTCATATTAATTATTTCATGCAAATTAATTTAGGTACAAGTTAGATCTTAGATATTACAATATATTCACTTAAATAATATCTTTTACAATGCCATTCAAATTACCGTGAGAATATAAAAATGTTACAAACGTAAGTCTTAGTATTAAACGAAGATTTATTATACAAGCAAAAGTAGCTCTTTCGATCTGTTTTACTTGAACGACAAAGCCCATTTTGATAAAACTTATGTACAAGTAAACTAAGATACCGAGAAACGACATAGGCTATATGCATAGGCACGGACTCGCGGGTAAAAACTAGTGTTATTTTTTTATCGATTTTTTAAACATCTATAAACTAATTTAAGTATGTTTTACCAAAGAAGTATTTCAGTACGGGCTTTTGATTATACATATATATATGTTTTTTCAGTGACAATACCAAAATTACAGTTATTTTATCCACAATTTTATTTTTAATTATTTAATTTTGTACCTAAAGTTTCATGTTTTTTTTTGTTACTCGTAACAGTCTTCAAGGTTATCGATAAGGTTTATGACACTATTGTACTCTCTAGTTTCAGAAACACACTCATTCATCGATTTGTGATTATGAAAGCTACACAATAGATGACAGCCAATGAATATTAATGACTAACGTAAATCTTACCTCATTTTAATTCCAAAATCAATTCCATTACAATAGCAAAAACGATGTTTTCAGTCGAGCACAGAATTAAAGTTTAACATACAATATAAATGAAACCACGAGAACACGCGTAACGTAAACGGTTTATTGATGTGACATAGTATTATTTGTCACGTTTTCCGTTAAAAAACATCAAAATAACACTCTGAACACAGTTGCGAGAAATCGATAAAAAAACGCGCGAACGCGTCCCCTCTCCACCGATGCCGGTGCCGCACTGACTGACAGGCGCCGCAAACACGCTAACTTACAAAATGGCGTGCTTATTTGAGTTTGCGCAATGAGTGTTTGTCCACATAAGTACTGTCATACTTTATACAATAACATTTTAATGCGATTAAAATGTTCCTTAATCTTGTTATCGAAAATCTTTATACGACGCAGACAGCCAATAGACAGTTTTCCAAAGCTTCGTTTAGAGGGTGCGAGAAAAATCAATATTTACATGGGGTTTTCTGAGTTTGCTGCTGTACAAAGGTCGATGAACTCTAAGTGAAAAATATTGCGGAGTTTTTGCCAGAACATTACTTATTATAATAATTCATATCTAATTGTTAATCATTGATTATTTATCATCAATACTTTCGATGTAAACATTCACTTATATCTAGATACAAATTTCTTCTTAGTTGAAAAAAAATTGCATAAAATATTTTGTTCCTCCGAGATTCAACGCCGGAACCGCGACGGAGAAAACCGAACGTTTACTCGCTGCGCCAACTAGACCGTGAAATAAAACAAACGTGATATTTCGTCCGTTATTATTAAAATTAACGCAAAACATGTTTCGATTAATTATTATGTATCTAGCTTTACTGAACAAGACTATTGACGTAATTATTTATTGCTAGATGTCTGACTCAAGTGTTTTATGTAGAAGAATGGTTGTATTCAGGTTTCCTTTACACATAACCCGTCTTCAAAGAAAAAAGTAATGTTTCTAATGCCCGCAAATCCGTCACCTACAAATAAAAAATGTTCCCATGGAACATAAGAGCCCGTGCACACCTCGTATAATCGGCATAATGTCCTATGCGTTAATCATGATTATGAACTATCTGTGTACCAAGTTTTGTCTAAATCCGTTCAGTGGTTTTTGCGTGAAAGAGGAACAAACATTCATGCATTACGAACTTTCGCGTTTATAATATTAGTGGGATTTAATCATTTCCTCGTGTCGTATCCATCGTGACTTACCGAATTCTGAAAATAATAGATACACGGAGTGATTCCACAAATCACTTAAAGTGCGCTCCAGTGAGAGTCGGAACAGTGACACTTTGGGTTCCTTACAAAAATTCTGAAGGTTTTTTTAATATTCTTCGTTTCAGCGGCAACAGAAATACTGTGTCGCCTTTGAAAATTTTAACAGTTTAGCTATAACGTTCATAAGATTCAGCCTGATGATAGACAGCGATATGGTTCCCTTCGGTTATTTTGGTTTCGGAAGGTCTTTACCCAGGTAACAGGGATAAGAAGGTCGGAAAGGCAGAGCTCCTTGTAAAAATTGTTTTACCTAACTGAAACCGGTTAGATTTTAAGCCGACCCCAACATAATTGGGAAAAAGCTAGGCCGATGATATACCTTATAAATGAAGACAATCGGCATCCTAGTTTAAAAAAAAACTCATTATAAATAAATAAACGATTGAATTGCATGTTGAAATTTGAATGTTATTGGAATATTTGTTTTAATAATTTTTATTGTTAAAAAAAAAACGAGATAAAATTAGGAAACCCCGTAACTATATTCTAAGTTCTATTCTATATTAACTCATACTAATTCAAAATAAACTAAATTGAATCGCTCAATCCGTTCGGGAGCTTTGATGCCACCGACAGACAGACACGTCAAACTTGTAACACCTCTCTTTTTGCGTAGGGTATTAAAAAAACACACCAATATTATATTAAACCTGGAGTAGATACCTAACCAAATGGAGTTTTTGTAAGTCGTAATTTATTGACTTAAGAATTATTTAAATCTTTTAGTTCAGTTCCTCCTATTATATATCTTGTCTCTCACAATCTTCTAAAATACTATGAAAATACTACTAGTATATGTACGACTTCTACATATCACTGATCCTACATTGGCCTTTTGCCCGCAGCTCCACTCACCAAGCTACGATATGTAAACTTTTCCTGTACTTCCAATAAACTGTTTGGATTGATGTAGTTTCGTTTTATAGTTACTATTTGTTGCACTTAACGTAATACTGAATATTTTTCCCTTTCTAGAGATTTGGTGTTCCGGCAATCAAAATCAAAAGTTTCTACCTATCCCTACTAATATTATAAATGCAAAAGTAACTCTGTCTGTCTGTTACGCATTTACGTCTAAACCACTGAACTAATTTTAATGAAATTTGGTGCAGAGATGTCCTTGAGAGTTGGCCTTGAGAAAGAACATAGGATAGTTTTTATGCCGGACTTTTGAAGAGTTCTCTTGGAAACGCAATATAACCGACCTCGACGCGGGCGAAGCTGGGGGCGAAAAGCTAGTTTCAAATAGCCCGTTTTCCAGGCGGTTTTAAAACGTTACAGTAATGCCTCTATGTGCACTAGTTGCAATACAATAAAATTAATCTTCTGATTTGATTTGATTTGAATCATTATATACCTAAGTGTTTCTACTGCAATATGGATCATGACACTAAGTAAGACTAACGGTCAAATAGCATAGGTTTAGGGTACAGTTCTTCTTTATAAATTCTTGATTTTATAAAATAACTGCTGTAACCTGTTAACTGTTGACCGCTACGCCATCCACGTGGACTTTAGTTTACAGCGCGCAGTGGTTCCCGTTACCTTATAATTCCGGAATTAACAGGAGCAGCGGGTGCTAAAATGTAATAGCCGTGGTTGTTCCTAAAAACAAGTTTGATACATATTTTTTATCTCTCGTTACCCCCCTAAAAACCCTTTTTTACACTTTTTGTTAAAAAGTAGCCTTCATTCTTTCTTATTATCTAGACTATCTGTGTACCAAATTTCATTGCAATCGGTTCAGTTGTTCAGCCCTGAAAGCAAGATAAACAGGCAGGGATACTTTTACTTCCGAATACATATATGTATCTATGGGCCATACTATTTTGATCTAACTCAATTATTCACATGACTTATATGTATATGTTTTATACTATAACATTTCATTCTAAATTGTTCACGTGTTGTTTTTCAACAGTTTGATTCATGCAATAATTAAACGTTGTATTGATTTTTAATCTGTGTCCAGCTCTAACCTTAAGGCTTAACCTGTCATTTCAGTTAAATTGTTTAGTTCTAAAACTTTTGGCGGTTAGTCATTTCCCATCCCATGTTTATTGCTAATACGTACTAAAACTGCATAAATAATGGCTGAAAAATTGGAGGACTTAAATCTCCCTATGACTGTAGTCACAAGGATAGTAAAAGAAGCCTTACCGGAGGGAGTTTCGATATCAAAGGAGGCGCGAACAGGACTCGCGAAGGCAGCATCAGTTTTCGTGTTATACGTGACTTCAGCAGCTACAAATATAGTGAAAAATAAGAAAAGAAAAGCTTTGACGGGTCAGGATGTGTTGGATGCCATGAAGGATATAGAATTCGACAGATTTGTGGAGCCTCTCGGTGAATCTTTAGAACAATACAAGCAGATGGTTTCTGCCCGAAAATCTGGAGCTGGTAAGAAGAAAGATGAAGGGGAAGAAGTAGAGGTTATAGAGGATGAATGATGTGACTCCTGACTGATAGTGATATGTGTATTTACCACCAAAAGCCAGTAAAATGTCCCTTCTGTGTTGGGACCTTGGCAACAGTGATTGTAACGTGAGCTAGCCTATATTTTATAAGTTTATTTTTAAGAAACTCTTAATAAATTGTGTTGATGCTGAAGTTTTGTGTATTATTTAGGACTCCTGTTTGCAAAGTCAATTTTAATACTTTTGCATGTACCTATCTAAATTCAGCTAGATATCTGTAATCTCATATGAGCTACAGAAGCTGTGATGGACGTTGAATTATTTTAATTGCTAATTAATAGAGCAGTCTAAAACTTAAACGTCTTTATTTTTGGCCAAATAGGTTCCATTATTAAATTACACAGATACTACATTCATGTAAAATAAGCACACAAAATAATAACACATTAGTTTTGTTCGTCACTTTATTCAGGAATAAAATCTGTTCAGAAACAATCTCGAAATAACATTGAACCGACATTTACCTCAGGACGCTACCTCTACACAGCTTCATATTTACAATCTCCAGCCATAGCCCACTGCCACCTGATAACCAAAATAAATATCCACATATCTAATTTATCATTTTCAAATGCTAATATAATCTAATTTATAATTTCCTCTGGTTATAATTCTTTTTTAAACTTTTACCATTAATACTATGAATTTTATTAGAGAAAAATGGAAAGATCTTATACTAAAATAAATTGTCATTATTTTTGTACGAACTATTTAGAAACTACCGGAAGCAAAGCTAAAAATAATAGATATGAAAATACAATACCTTTAAATGTTTTTTTTTACGGTAACATTTAATCAATCTGTCAAAATTGCGAGGGAATTTTGACAGGCAGAATGTAAGGGGTGATCCTTTCACAGGCAAAATTATACTCAACAAAAATCTTCTAAAAATCTATTGTATTGGTACTTGAATATAACGCTAAAATTATTAATTACCTTGTTTATTGTTATTGCTATAAACATTTGCCAGTAAAAGGATCACACTACAACTTTTACACCAATACTGCTAATTTAGAAACACTGAAACAAGACAAACACCCTTAGCTCAAACGGGAATGCAAAAAAAGAGTTCCAACAGAGCATTTAATGCTAATTTAAATGTCTATCATTTATAATTATTGTTTTAATAGACTTTTAATGACAGACTTTGTTTTATATTTATTTAAATTCTAAAGAGTTGGTAATTATTATCTTCATTAAAAATAATTTTAATTTGTCAGTTGTGCCGCCATTTGCAATAAGACGAAAAGTTTTCTTTTTCACACAACCAACAAATCAAATGGAATATTAATTTCAAAACTGGTGTTCTATGTTTTCATTATATCTATATTTTGAAATATACCTAAATTATATCTAGATACTAAACGGGACTAAATATGACAATATGACCGGTGTCATATGCTATCTACTTTTCTTTATATTACAGCCATTCTCAGTCAAGTGCCAAGTTTTAAGTTTTGACATTCATATTTTAAACAATCATAGTAACTAATTTATTATTGATTTAAACTTACTTTATTAAGAAGATGGATTAATTTTATGTCTGAATGTAAAACACAGCTGGTATAGTGACTCCAATATATTTTTACATTAGCAAGCAATAATTCTTTATAGATGTTTTTTAAATACAATCTGTTCAATTAAAGAAGCGATTCATCTAAATATTATTTAGTAGATGTTTTGAAGCGGATTCACTAGTATTTGGTAAGGGTTTACGTACTCATGCTTAATTATTAGAATCGTCCGACTAGTTGCGGATCCAACTGGAGTACGTAATCATGAGCTGTCCCATTGGCTCAGTCTAATCATGCGATCCCAATAATTACGCGTCAGTAAACCGTTATCGAATAATTATGAATTCGCATCAAAAAATCTAGTGTTCAAGTCGCTCTGTTTCCCTTCCATGAATCAAATAGAATACATTTTTAAAACAACATCTTTATCTATACAAGTTATCTAATTAAATGGAGTCACAATACCAGCTTGTAATTAACTTACATACCCATAAATTTTATTAGAAGTGAAAATTCTTAATACTATCGAGATTAAATATAATTAATTTTCGAAATGTGGTTATTGTCATAATAATAACATAGTTACTACGATTGCAAAGAGAATAGGATGAGATAGAATCGTTTTCGCGTATTATACAAGCTTGCAAATTATAAACTTTAATTTTAATACGACTTTGTAGTATTTCTTAAATACTTGAGAGTAGCTAAGATTGTTCCAAGTATTTTAATTTATCGGAAAATGTGAAGATGGATTTGACTTCAAGAACATTTCATCTCTTTTTCAAAACGACTAAGTTAAATCACTTTTTCTCACTTTTACCGCCAACTTCGCCTGACTGCTATTGTTTCGACTTCGACAGTTGAATATCCGCCATCTTGAATCCATATTTCGAGTCAATTTGTAGTCTACGCTAATGTTTGTTGTATTTAAAATCGTTACGCAAAGAGATAAGGTCTGCTTTGCAGTAACTAGATTTTGGAGAAAAATAGGATTAAATTTTCATGTCATAAAAATCTTTTAATATAAATTTTAATTCATCTTAGCTACTCTCATAGTCAAAATGGGGCACAATTCCTATCCCTAATATTATATTCTAAAACGAATAAAAAATAACAATTTCAATAACACTATTGTATCATATTTCACTATGTAACTATTGCACAATTTTTAGAATAAAAATCCTATCAATTCTTAAATTTTACCTGTAAAATTAAAAACATTAATCAAAGTAAAATCAACCTTAACAACATCAAAATACAGTATTAAAAAAAAGGGTAAACAAAAAAACGAAAACTGTACGAAATAATATTTATTGGGAGGTATATAAATAAAAAGGATTATTAAAAAAAGCAAAACACTGCATTTAACTCTGAAAGACTCTGAAATTGAAAAATAAAAATTCTTTACTTAGATCGAGCGCTAACAGAGCTGTTATTATGTTTAAAATCCATGTTCTTTAACAACTTAATATATTTATAATACAATGTATACTGTTTAATTATTAATTCATGAGGAATCGCTAACGAGATCCCTTTATAACATTACAATTTTGAATATTTCATTAATGAATTACGGTAAAACCACATAACTATACAAATATAAGTTTCAAATCAATACCCGACTGCATAAGAGTGAGATGTTTTTTTGTACCTTTTTGCATTATCCGTCACATAGTCACGAGATCAATAATGATTGAATTTAAAATGGGATCACTAATTGCAAGATTGCTTTCTTATATACTATTTAATTAAATAAATCAATTTGTTTAGTAGCAACAGTTGTTTAAACACAAAAGCGTAACAAATTTATAGATTTAAAGTTTTAAATATTTGATTATAGCTTGTGGCAACACCGAAAAATTTGGATATCCATAAAAAATATTACATACACTTTTCTTACAAACGGTAGATATTTAATACGTTTTCCATTGCACTGAACTTATTTGACGGAACAAAAGTTTATTTGCGATTTGTAAAGTTAAAAACACAACCATATAAAATAATATACACAGAGGCACGGTATTACTGAAACGAGGCTGTTTCATGCCATTACGGACTCTATAACACTATAATCTCATACATTTAAAACGAAAACTCCCATAAAACTGTACAAACAAGGTTTTAGTAGAAAAAGCACAAGTAAACATTGGAATTTGAACTTTATAACGAGTGGCTAAAGATCTTTTTTGAGGACAACACAAGTCACTTACTTCAGTCAACGCGAGCCGTTATGATCTTCTATAAGTTTATATGGCGGTGTATCTTGTATTATGACAGACTTTTGAAATTAAACTGTATCGCAACGTGATAAAGTTCAAATTAAAATGTTTCACGCTGAGTCGAGACAAAAAAGCGTGCTTCAATAAAACATTACAGGATTTCGAACTTTAGTTCAATTTAAATAAACCCTAAAGTCCAATGAAAGTGAGACAGACTAAATGATAGGGATCTCGCGACGAACCGAAACGACCGACAAATTAAAATTCGGTCGAATCGATTTTTCAATAACAATTCATTACTGTTCGCTGAAACTGTCATGGTGGAAAAATTTATTTATTTCAAAACGAGATCTAAATCCCACTCCAAGCCAAGAATATCAATGTAACATTTTTTTATCGCAAAATAAAAATACTTTACGATAACCTCAGCCCGCAGTGAAACCAGGCCTTAACCGTCAAAAATAGGCATTTAAAAACAAAATACAATAATAATTACAATAACTATGACTATAGATAATATACAGTTTCACTAAAATCTAACTGGAATAATTATTATATTTACAAAAAAAAAAGACCAAAACTACACAAGAGCCTAGAAAAGTCTATGTTCATGAAAATTTGTCTTTTATATGAATTTCCGTTACACGTCATCACATGTGTTATTAATATTAAATGAATAAATAAAATTACTATTTATATTTTAAATATAGTGAGTAAAAGATCTGTTAATTAATATACTTTGTTATTTTACCGGTTAAAAACACCGACCTTAACCACAAGATTTATAAAATAGTAATTAGGGATGTGACAAATAGGGTTGGCTGACAGTCGATATCGACTAAAGTTGAGCTATTTAATACCGTGCGAATTGAGTCATAAGAAGGGATGTGACATTACTTTTCTCTGGACTCTCATTGTACGTTATCGATTATCGACAGGTATAATACAACGCACAACACTATGGTGGTTTGAAGTGCGCATTCAGTTCGCAGTCCTGGCTCTGCTATAACAGATAAGATTCTCACTAATCGATTTCAAAACTAAGAAAGTACTTTTAGTCGATCGACCCTGTTCGCACAAAATACTCGTTTACACATATTAATACATCTTAATAATGCGATCACAGTTAATAACTGTTATAATAGAAACGTGTTATATAACATTATTATTATTATTTATATTTGCAGTATTAACGCGAAATAAATTAAATCTCTTGGACTCGGCCCGATTTGGCTGAATACTGTACTAAAATACAGATTTTTATTTTCACATTTAAAGCAGTACGCGAGCGTTATAAAGCATCACTGGCATTCACTGCACATCGTATTAACAGTAACTGTCAAATTTGACAACTCGAACCAGGGGTAGTCAACCTTTTTTTGCCCAGTTACTTACACTTTTATAATTTTCTTGGCATTTGAAGTAATGAACATTTAAAGCCATACTTTTTTTGGCAAAAATGTTTAAGTGAAACCAAACACCTGAGACACAAAAAATGTTGAGTACCCCTGCCTTTTAAATGTATAGAAGAGACACAGATAGATTACTTGGGACTCTAAATGCCCTCTAGGCGCAGGGGCGTGTATATATAATAATAATTTCGTTTGCTAATCAAACTTATTGCTCTCAGGAATGATTAACTAAATGGTTTTTAATGGCGACAGTACTTTGATATTTGATTATAAGTCTTGTTTAATAAACGTTAAGGTTTAAATTTGATCGTAAGCCCGTAGAACGAAATGCAATATAGATGGCTGATGTAAGACGCCCAATTAATTGCTAAATTTATTCCAAGTTTTGGAACATTAGCTGGCAGCATTCTTGAGAAGTGGTTCAATAAATGCAAAATATTTAAATAAAGTTTAATATTACATCATACTTTCCTTTACAATTTGTAACTGCTATAAAAACTATAACTGCAAATGGTTGATCATAGGTTAAGCTACGCTAGAGACAGTCGATCCGTGGATGGGTGACCATCTGAAATAACGAATTCGTCCGTGTTTCGGCAGCTTGAATTGATTAATTAACAGAATATAAAATATCAAAATACTGTCTCATTAAATACCACGCAATGGCAGTGATGTAGGGAATATTAACGACAATTTTATTAAAACTAAATTACATCGACTATAATCACGTAAATATGAAATAGTAAAATCGTTGATACATCCAGTACATAGGATTTAAACTATTGGGTAAATCCGCCATATTGCTTTAGACTAGTGATGTTCTGGTACTATAAAATCGATCGATTTGTGCTTATCAAATCGATATTTATCGATTGATGAAATTTTCGGTAATTTTTGTATTGTAACTGTTTGTTTATCGACGCGAGTGAAATTTTCTTTTCTAAAGTTAATCAGGTTTCCTGTATAGCGCATAACATACTTTTTGTAAGTTGTTAATACTATCATCAAGACCTAGGTTAGCTAAAGCCAAGCCTTAACTAGGTATTAGGTATTTATTTAGACTTATCCAGATAATCTGTTAAATAAAAATATTCTGTCTTTTTTTACATCCTCGACTCTCAACGAAAACCAGTCTTGAAACTGAAAAAATACCTCTTTTCTCGTCGTTTAGTGTCGGATGGACACATTTCTCTCGTGGCACTATTTAGTGCCGCGCGGCACTTTTAGTGGCGTGTTGGTACCATTAGTAGGAGGCTTCGTGTCCCGCTAATATGTAGAGATCGTTGCCGTCTTCGCCCGACAGCGTGTTGTTTTGTAGTACGTGTGATTCTAGTACTACCACCCTGTAAGGAGTAAATACTGTTAAGTGACAGTATTTGTAAAATAATATTGTTTTTAAAACAAAAACATACAACCGGCTTCAAATAATTCTAAAGGACCATATGACAGTTCATCACGATAATCACAAAAAATTAAGTTCGTAATATGATACGATGAAAAATTCCAACGCAGCGAGGTCTCAGAAAGAAAAAAAAAGTTTATGAGAATCGGTCTAGCCGTTTCGGAGGTGTTTATCTACAAGCACAAGGTGTACACATACTTGTCGTGCGGCAGCAGGCGGTACGCTCGCGAGGCGTCGCAGATCTCCTGCGTGACGTCAGCGTTGCGCAGCGAGCGGCCCTGCACGCCGTGGCGGTGGAAGGCCAGGACTGAGTCCGCCAGGCACACTGCACACACATACATCATCATTAATAACGTATCGGACAAATGGTATGAACTGATAAGTCAAAGTCACGTAACTTGTAGAGCAGGAATCATCCAAAATCAAAATTTATTATTTAAAGTGGACCGTTTTCTTGGCACTTTAAAACTTTCTAATATTGACACTAGGTGCACGGTTCCGGTATGTGATTCCTATGGAGATAACTAGGCAAGAAACTCGATGAGATCACTCTTTATTTTTTTTTTAACCAAATTTTATTGAAATTTTAATGTGATGCACAATGTTGAGGCCAGGGGTCGGCATCATCTAAAATTTAATTTTTAAGGACCGATTTTCAATCATCAGTTAACTTCTATCTGAGAACTAAATATGGCCGTTTGACATATTTTCTATACAAAAGCTGTCAAAACGTCAAACATAATCGTCCGATAAAAGTTATCTGGCGATTGAAAAATCGGCCCTAAGTCAAAATAAGTTTACTGCACGTATAGCTGAGTGGTTGTGTCGCGAGTTCAATTCCCGCGTAGGACAAGCATTTGTGTGATCCACGAATGCTTGTTCTGAGTCGACACCCACTTTGTGCTTGTGATTTGTATGTTTGTGAAGGCGCGACACAAGTATTAACTTCCTTTATGCGAGAGCGGATAAAAAAGATCCTTAGATCAGGGTGTTTTTCGTTTACTTAGTCTACATAGAAGGCAATGGCGGGACGAGCTCGATTTCTCTCAATAATAAAGACATATATTATCCTACTACTATTATAAAGGCGAAAGTTTGTAAGTATGGATGTATGGATGTTTGTTACTCTTTCACGTAAAAACTACTGAATGGATTTGAATGAAACTTTACCACAATATAGCTTATACATCAGAATAACACATAGCCTACAATTTTTGAGGTTTCTAATGTGAGGTCGTAAAAATACACATTTTTTGCGCTTACATTGCAAACGCTGACTGAATCCTACAAGATAGATAGAAGGCAGGTATAAATTATAACTTATATCTTCTAACCACACGGACGAAGTCGCGGGCAACAGTTAGTTATTACCATAAGAGCCACGAGTTCCTCAAAAAGTCTTCAAAGTGGTACTCACATATGCTATCGATGTTGAAATCGAACTGTATCCTGGACAGCAGCTTGTTCCTCCGCTTGTCGTCCTCCTGCCGCCAGCGCTGCTCCACGCTCGGAGGTAGGACGGGGATTATGTCCACCACGTTCTCGTGACATACTAGCACCTGGTGATAATATATACAGTACTGTTAGTTCGTCTTGACAGATAGCTGAGGTGTTTAGGTCATTGCTATAATGGATCAAGGTCTGAAATAAAGTTAATTTTATTTTTGTTTTATAATGACGCTTTGCACTTTATTTTATTTATTTGGGAAAAATAAAGATATTACATTACGTATAAAACTTATTAGTAAGTTAGATTAAACAAAATCAATGTAATAACCACAACATTTTCCACATATTACGTCACAGATTCGATGTTGGAGTTGAACGTTTTAGTGAGCTATCAAAATATTTGTTCTAAGGTTGTGCTTGTGTTTAAACTAGCAACATAATGTATAAATAACTTGAACGGCACTTGTGAATAAACCGGTTTTAAGCAGTCTCTAATAGATCTTTAAGAAATCCACACTTTCTTTCATTCAAAAATCGCAACAATAAAATGTCAACCTTACTGTATCAATAACTATCTAATAACAATAAAACATAAAATTCTCGTGTCATGTTGTACGTAATTGAACTTCTTATGAAGGTCTGTGTGCAAATTGGGCATGTCTGAGAATCGGACAACACCTACTTTTTTTTAAATTCCTAAAACTCATTTGTATGGCAACTAAACGTGTGCTTGGTCAGCTAGTTCACCTACATATATAAAACTCGCTATATTAACAGTATACATACGGAGTCCTTGTTGAGTTGATGCACTGCCCTCAGCGTGTGCAACCTCTCTGGTCGCGGGATGACTGTGTTTGAGTTGCCCACGCACACCTCCAACTCCTCCGAGTGGAACCATGTCGCTCCTGGTGAGTACGAAATAATAATATAATTATTAGAGATTGATACAGCGCCATCTAGTGTCGAACTAAGTGAACTTATTTGGTAATTCATAAACATACTTAGATATTTCATGGGAACGTGAAGACATTAAAGATTTATTTTCGGTTTTGCTGATATTTTTTATTTTACACTAGCTGCTGTACACGAAATTGATCCCACGGAAACAAAACCTTGGTAAAGATTATCCTATATGTTAATCCTGGTTATAAACTATCAGTACACAAAGTGGGTTTTGCGAGAAAGAGGAACATCCATACATATGAACTTTCGCGTTTATATTAGTAGTACTAAGTATATAGATAAAAAGCACCCAGACAAATGATCATGCTCATCACAAAAACATTTGGTCTGGGCGGGAATCGAACACACGACTGCCGGTATAGCAGCCAGGGTCACTAACTACAACCTTACACCGTCTCTTACCAGAGTTAATGTTGAGCAGGTTGAGCCTCAAGGGTTTCCTGGTGGCTCCCACGCACAGCAGCGGGTACTCCAGCTCAGGAGTGATGATCAGCTCGAACACCAGCAGTGGGGATGGGAGAACGCATTCTATGTTCTGTGGGCAAGCGTGTCGAAATCATGAGTATATTTCTTGACTAAGAACTTAGTCAGTGAAATGTTTAAGGATATATGTATTAAAAGGTACTCTATAGTAATTGCAATGGATAGGTAAACTGTTTGGAACGAAAATATTGCAAATGATAGTAGATAATAGGGATGATGACTGGGTATAAAAATAAAAAAATCTTATTAATCCCTCAGTCAGATAATTGAAAAGTATGAGACACGTATTTTTTCCTTTTTCAGAAAAACTAGAATTGACAAAGATTAACTGCTTTAAAGTTTAGGAGAGGGGGCTTGTGACGTAACGATATGGTTAAATTTATTCTCAATCGTGACGTCACGCGTTAGTTTCATTCACTGTCAATTTGTTTGCGGGACAAATTAAAAAATACGTATCCATTATTATACAAAAACCTACAAGACCAAAACTGCAAAAAAAAAATGTCATCATCCCTATTGTTTAAATTTAAACAGAAGTATGTAAAGTATATTAAAAATAATTAAAATAACAAGCGTCTTCATTTCGTAATGTTTCATGGACGGTTGGTATTAGCAACATATTTTATTTTAGCACACTTTACTATGAAAATATCAAAAAAAAAACGAGACTACGATTTTGATAGTAACTATCGTGAGAATGATTCATTATTAAACGATGTAACGGTTTACTCACGCGTATTTATCGGGGTAGCCCGACTAGTTTCGGACCCAACCGGAGTCCTTAATCATGAGCTGACGCGGCGGGATTGCGAGTCGAACTGCCCTAATAAATACGCGTGAATAAACCGTTACATCATTTAATAATGAGATTACGATTGCTATTCACCACTTTGGCTACTAACGGCAACAAAGTCTGAAACGCGGCGGCAGTTATCTTTCTTTTTAAAATAAAATAAAGATTTAGATATCATAGCAAGTAAACCAGAGTTTGAAATCAATATATAGGTACCCAATTCCTTTTTTTTTCTAATTATCAGACTTGTTATATCTTACCTTGAGCAGCATAAACTTTCTGAGTGGATCATACCACTGCATGAGGAAGAGGCCGGCGGGCGTCGCCCCGCACAGGTACTTGTACCCGTTGTAGGGGTTGCGGGCAACCGCGCAACGAATGCAACCTGCAAACATGGGTAATTTGGTTATTAGCTATCCTAGATCGTCTTGTGTATTTTATACATCTTATATCTATGGGTCTTAATGTCACGCGAGACATGGCAGCATGAAAAATCGACCACCGTGACTGAGAGAAGCTCGCGGGAAAACGTCCTGAACAGCGCCAACGTGTCGCAGAGGGTTGCAAATTTTGCGATGAAGCCTAGTTCGGAGTGCTTGCTGACAAGAGACACACATAAGAGACAGTGTACCCTTACCTCTGGTGTCGGGCACGCGCGTGGTGAGCGCGAAGCGGCGCGGCAGCAGGCGCGGCGGCAGCACGCGCAGCGAGCGCCCGCCGCGCGCACTGCCCAGCAGCGCCAGCAGCTCGTGCCGGTACAGCGACGGGGTCTTACCTGGCCAAGTAAACGTAATGTGGTATGGTTAAATCATTCTAGAAAAATGTAAGACACTGTTGGGTAGATGGTGACTTTGACTTCGGGAGAAGAGGCTCGAGACAATCCTTGATCGATGAGGATTGATAATATCAGCGCGACAACACAAAAAACTTATGGTGGAACAACATTATTTTGGCCGTGGCAAGCATTATCGACCGGCCCTCTGCCGCTTAGCACTCGTTCACGTCGTATCGCGCGGGCGCGAACACGTGGCGGGTTTGTGTTTACATTGGCCGCCAGGTGTAAGCGCGTGTTTGACGTCCATGATTACTGTTTGCTTGGCCAAATCGAAGTTCTAGCCAGAACAGCACTAATAAACTCTTTTGTATCGAAAGTCCTAGCGACAAATTCAAATTGGTTAAAATTGCCTGATATCGCGAGTTCGACATGAACACACACGTTTGATACGGACGCCAGTCGCTCGCCCGCAACTTAGACCGCACGTGCGTTTCGTACGTTAACACTTGGATGCCATGATTGATAATTCGCCACTGCATCCGCGATACAACGTGAATGAGTACTATGTAACTTTAACACTAGACGTAAAAAATCTGCATACATACGCACCCGAAAATATACGAAAAAAATACTTCTGTCAAATATACAATAAGTACACACATTGTGGGACACAGTTATCGTTTTAATTGCATAGCTATTGACTCACCAGACAGCGACATGAGCACATCTTTGATGACATGCATCCATATAGTGCGCCGCGGACACAGCTGGTCCATCGCCGTCTCGTGTAACTCGTTCAGGTTTAGTGTGTAGATGCCTTCCTCCGCGCCTGCAGACAGACAGACGATTTTACGTAAAGGTAAAAGTGTTAAAGTTAAGATGGAGCTGGTAATGGCCGAATTTCACAGAGGATGTAAAGATTGCAAAGATTGACTAGTTAGTCAAAGGAAACTTCCATTCACTATAAACTTCAAAAGGGAGGAGGTTCTCAATCCATTTTCATCTATTTTTCGTTTTATGTTTGCTGCCTCATAATTTAGGACTGGATGATTCGATTCTGTTAATTCTTTTCTATCCAACGTCAAATAACTGTATTTTGGTCTCATCAATTTTCATCATCATGATTAAATTCTGAAAGTATCTAATTAAATAGACATACCAACGTGTATTCTTCTTGACTTTCATTTTGAGCTTACCTATAAGTATGTGTTGATCTCTCGTGTCGGGATGTATCCAAGAGGCTGTACAGTTTATCCGTAAAGGACACCCGTTGAACACCTGTGTGTATATAAATTATGATTTTAAAATAAATCCATAAAATGAAGGTAGTTCAGCAAAAATAGATAGCATGAAGAACGCGGACAATATTTTAGAAACTCTAATTCTGTTTTAAGATTTACAATATGAATGTAATTGATTAGATAGTATTTAGAAACTGGACCTTCAACGTACTTTCCTACATATTTCAGTAGTTACAGTACCTTAGAGAAGCAGGCTCCCATGTGCACCTTGGGCGTGGGTGGCAGGCCGTTGGGCGCGGCCCGCGCGGGGGACTGCGCCCGCCGCGCTCGGGCTCGTCGTGGGGGCACTGGCGGAGCCCCCGCCTCTACACCGGGGGCTAGGGGGGGAAGAGACACTTTCTACATCAAATCGCCACAAGTCGTACAAAAATTGCTTGCTTTCGTGAGTGAACATGAATTAGAAAACAACTTGGGTGCTGATCGCATTACAACTGCAATCCAATTTCGGTCGGGTCTATAAGCACTGCATCGCATATCAGCAAGGTTCACGACTGATGTCGGAAATAGACAGGATATTTTCTAGACCGACGCCGTAGTAATGTACTTAAAAATAGACCTTAGTGCCTTAAAAAACGCGCTAAATCCGTTTTTAAATTAAATGGCACAGTAACCGAATACTACTTACCGCTATTATCAACTTTGGCTTTATCCCGCTGGCTGTCAGACAAACTCCTTTGCCGTTGCGAAGTCTTATTCTCCTCATCTATGGCCTCCGTCTTCAAGTCCCGCCCATTTTCCTCTACCATTTTGAAAATTTCATCTACCGACGACGTTTTCCTCTTAACCTCGAGTTCACATTGACAGAATTGATTTAGATCTATGCCTGCGGTCACCGAATCTGAGTTATGTCTGTTGTGTTTTTTCCTGTGTTCGAACATTTTGTCTTCCATATTCAAGCTAATGTCAATTTTCCTGCAGAGATCGTCGTCCGTGCCGCCATTTTGTAGTTTGTCGTCTTCGGATATTCTTAACCTATTCGCGATTTGTAGGGCCCTGAAGTTTGAAACTGAGATTTTTTGTTTTTTACATATATCACAGTAAACGATACCGGAGTCCGTGTTTTGGTTCGAGCAGTTTCTGTAGTAGCTTAATATGTCCCCGTTTGAGTTGCACACGTCACAGGAACACTTGGCTACCGACCTCTGGAGGTCACTTAAGGTATTGTTATCCCTTGGCTCAGGTTTAGGACAAAGCCCACATTCACAGTTCGCGTTCCTTAAAGGTGTATCTAAGTGGTCGTTTTCTTGCTGATCCACATACATTATATCTTCCCCTATTTTCCTACACAAAGGATCGTCGATCGAAACTCTGGAAGCACCGATGGGACTTTGGAAATTAGAAGCTAGATTCTGATAGATATTAGTGGTAGAATTGTTCAAGAAGTTCTGTTTCAACTGTATGCATTGCGATAAGTGTTGGTCGTGCATTGATAACGCTGTGTTGCCAGCTTGCGCCATGTTTGCCGTTTCCGCGGTTAAAGGTAATGTTGCCCTGCGAAAAAAAATACTTTTAGTAGATTTGTAGTTATATTTTGGTAGTTTTAGTAGCTTTTCTCTTGGGGTTCGCAGTGCGGTTAGGTTTTTAAGCGGTCGGGTGCGGTTAGACACAACTGTGGGAGGGTTTTTGTTAAGTGTATATAATAAGGCAATATCTTTTTTATTCGTGTTAAAATAACAAGTGGTGCTGGTGGGATAAACCGGATGTTCTTTTTCTAGGTATTCAAAAATGTTTTTTTAATCAGGGATTTATATATTTTACTTTGCTTAAAAATGTACATTTTATATTTAAGCTGCAAAGCTTTTTTTTTTATTTAAAGCATGCCTCATGCTATGACTATGTCTGACTAAATAAATATACGAAATACGATACGTTTATAATTATTTACTTTTACATTATAATTACAGACTTTTTATGTTTATAATTTAATTAATTAATATTCATAATTACAACTTTTATCTTGTTTTCATAGCTGAAGTTTTAAAAGCTATCCTAATATTATATTCTACCACATGCTTCTGAGTATTGTTTTTTTTAAACAAAGTTTTAAAACATTTTACTCTTTTTTGTCTATTTATTTTTATTACTAAAATACTTAATTAGCAAATAGTTAGAATAAAGGCATACTATTAACTATCCTATACCACAAAAAGTCTGTAATCAGCTATTTATTTATAAAGGCTCAAATAATAAATCTATACAAAACTAAACTAATCTAATTCTAAATACAGACTGTTCGGAATATTAAAACATCCCAATTTTGATTATGTTAATTAAAAATCCCACTGTTTATAACGACTGGCCACATTACACCGTAGAATTTAAATTATTAACCGCACAAATTCAATTACGAATAGGTACTTAAAGCCGATTTAGATGCTGCGGGGAATAACGTGCAAGTTGCATTAAATTATGTTTTTTTTTTTTATATAAAAAACGAGTCCCGCGCTAAGGAATTAAATCCTTGTATCGCGGGGTGTTTCACAAACACTCAAGTCATATGGACAAAAGACACTCATTAGTGGCGGTCGCTGATACCAGATCTGTACGGTATTACATTATATTGTAACTAGCACGATATTATACCCACATAGTCTAAATAAGCCTTAACAGATTGCTGAAACATTTTTTTTTTATTTTTTTTTCGGTATATGAAGATTATATCTAGGAAATTTGTCGAATTTTATTCCGAACAGCTTAAAAAAGCCTCTAAAAACACAAATACACACAGATATACATTTTTATATATGTATTACATGCATAAACCTTTCCTTTTACCTGAGCATTAACTCTTCATCGATATATTGCAAGAGGCTCCTAAAACAAGAGAGACAACTTACAGATATAGCCTGGTACTCACATGGCGGCGCATTGGTACTTGTTTGGCACTTTTGGGGTACTTTTTGGATTAATTGTCGAGGAAAATAGGAACTGTCGTAGATATGACTAAAAATAGAGTAAAATTTGCTTGACCCATTTTTCGAAACTTATTTTTCAGTGGGGTATGTAAATTTCTCTGAAACACTAACGATCATTTCAATTTTAATAAAAAAATATGTCCCGGCTTTTCATTTTACCTACATTGTAATTTCTACTAACAGTAATGATATAAAAGCGGACCCTGATTAAGAAAAGGTTGGGAACCCCTGATTTAAACATACCGCGTAAAAATCTAGGCTGCTATCCCACTCGCGTTATTCCACTAGAAATTCGTGACATTATAATCGCGTCTCCTAAACTTTTTCAAAGAAAGCATAACATGATCTATTTCTTCTTTCTTTATTTTCTTTTTTAAAAACGACCCCCGCATTGAGGAACTTAATCCTTGTGTCGCGCGAGGTTTCACAAACATTTAAGTCACATACACAAAGACACCCTGACTCAGGACAAGCAATCGTGGATAACACAAATGCTTGTCATACGCGGGGATCGCACCCGCGACACGTAGCGCTTAGTGGGTTTGGCGTGATGACCTCAACCACTCGGCTACCCGTGCAGTCAAAATGACGTCTGCGACGTGATCTATTAAACTAAAATGTCATTTTCATACATTTGACCGTTATATATTGATGTTAGCTTTTGTCAGAGGGGCTGGGGTCATGCAAGACAAGCAGAAGTTATATCTAACGGAGAATAGGCGACGGACAGATGACTTGCGACAATAGTCATACGGCCATTTTGAATATTCTATCTTTCTACGGATTTGGCAACAAAACATTGATCTATATCATATACGGAGATTGAATAAAATCCTATGTCGCGTAGCAAAATACATGGACAGATAAGATAGGATGTCGGTCCTTAGTTTTAATGAATACATGACATTTTATTTTGTTGTTTTCCTTACATTAAAAATAATTAAGTTTGAAATATTTGTATGCCGTTTGTGGCAAAACATAGCGTTCATACACCGTCGAAATATGTATCACCAACATTTGTTTTTACCTATGTTCTACAAATAAAGAATTTGAATTAGGATATTGAAAACGACAGTTACCTAAGCACCCCAATAGTGACAAATTAAGTGTACCTTTAGTGACGTCAGCAATCGCATATATTTACTTATATATTTCGTCGCTTTATTTCGACTCTAAGCTTTATTTCCATATATAATATAGTACTTTAAGAGATTGTATAGGTAAAAGATTATTGGTACAAATATTATAGAGCATTTTGAATCTCATTCTGTTTAAGATTAAGTCCATGTTCATTTAAACTTAACATGAGACTACTTAATAATAAATTTGAACATTACATTTCACACAATATGATTCAAATTACTTAATCAAGGTTATTTGTATCAAAAATCTGCTGCATTGCTCTTTAGGCGACTTTTCACCGATAGACGCTATATAAGCGCCAAATTTAGCTAATATATAAAGCGCTTATTATAATATATTTTATAGTTTATATACTCCAAACAAATTCCACACACAAAACTTGCGATCACTTACTGTTGGCTTCGATTTGAACTTTAATTCTTTAAGAATAAGATCTAAAATTGCTAGACCAATTAGCTGAATATATTTCCTTTCCTAGCCTTCCTATATTTATTCGGAAAACGTTGAGGTTAAGTTTTAAAAACCATTTTGGATCCTCAAGATATAGTTAAACTGTTAAACATTAGGCATTTTTCTAGCAATTTTAGACCTTAAAAAATCACACTGAAGGCCAAAACAACGCCATAGACAGCGAGTAAACATCTTACCTCATATAACCATAGACACCAATCCCATAGGGAAACCAAAAGCCAGACAGAGATCGCAACACATGCTCATTATCAAAAAACACAACTATACTATCATGTGCATTCACACACTCAAAAAAAACACACAAAAACTCATTTAAAAATCCCACACACAAAAAATAAAATACATAAAAAAATGAATACTTAAATAAAATTAATTAGCACACGAAAAACTTAAAAATAAAAATTAGTGTTGGCAATAAAACTTTTTTTTTTTGTAATTTGGAAAATGTTTTTTTTTTGTTTATACCTTAAACTCATTCTTAATATATCATCCCCTGTGATCACCCGACACCACTTGCTATAACATAATATATAAATAAACATAAAGAAGCGAATTAATTAACTGAATTATGTTCTGTATGTGTGTGATATAATGCGGTACTTACTTTTCGCTTGTCGGGAGCGTGTCGTTGGCTAAGTCTTGTGATAAAGGGTTGTGTTTCGGACAGCTCATTAGTGATGCGACACTCCAGTCTTCGCTTGATTGTCTGTGGTATACTGTAATACGAACATTTTGTTATTTTTTGTCTTTTTTTATGATTCGTGATTAAGTATAAATTGTACCATAATGTTACGTTACAATTAATAAACTTTAAAGTAGATAATTTGATATACTCAGTCGTCATCCCTATTTATTTATTGATCATACAATCTCGCATGGGTATAGTTATAGTTATTTTTTCCTAAAACAAGTGTTAGACGTACCATTCCTCTTGATAGTGTCTCCATCGCAGCTAGCGTTGACATCGGCATGCAGATGCATGACGCCGGGCAGGGCGGGGCGGCTGAGGTCGTCGTCGGCGTCCAGGTCCACGATGGGCGAGTCGTCGTAGGCGGCGCGGCGCGACCCCGCCGTCAGCAGCGAGCGCGGGCGCGCGGGGCCCGGCGCGCCCCCGCCCGCGCCCCCCGCGCCCCCGCCCGCGCCCCCCGCGCCCCGCGCGCGCCCCGTGTGGCGCGACGCGATGCGCTGCGGGACTGTGGACAGCGCCTGCGGGACACGTGTAAGGTATAGGCACCGCCACGGAGCTTAAGCGCTCGGGGGAACACGTTCGCTTTGCGTATCGTAAAATAAAACGCCAATCAATTGTGCATATTCGTCGTCTTGTGGTGCATGCGACTGCAGCAAAGAACGAATTTCAACCAATCACTCATGTCAGCTATGACGCGACGCTCTGCGTGACAATCACTGCACTTGAGTCCGCCCCGCGCCTCACTTCATACCGCAAAAGGAACCCAAACAATCACTTCTGCTCAGGTGAAGGTCAGCGCTCAAAATCCGTGCCGGTATATAGGCTCAAATATGGTCATCTTCACGTATGTGTCAGTTGAGTAAGTGAACCTTAAGCCTAGATAAAAGTTAGAAAAAACTCTTTCTGTACGATAGACTTCACCTGCTAAAAACCGAAATGGTTTTACCGGGACATAAAATCAGAATAAAACTTCCCCTAAATCCCATGTGTTATTCCAGGTTATAAACTATCCTCTACCAAATTTCGTCCACAACCGTTCAGCAGTTTTTACGTGAAATAATAACAAACATCTAATCATTAATACACTTACAGTATCCTCGTCCGGCTCGTTGTTACAATGGCTCGGCGGGTTGGAGTACTTGTGCAGCAACTCTATCGCGAGCCGCTTGCTCATGTCTTGCTGGAAGAACGCGTGCTGAGGACACAACAAAAACATGGTAAAACTATCGTTTTTTTTTCAATTTAGTCCAGTTATCCATCGCTCTTTATAGATACGGGGTACGGGTATGTGCAAGTCAAAACGCAACCTGTGATTGACTGTCAATGTTATGGTTTCCATACGAATGTAGATACCATAAAATGTGTTGCATACGTTGCGTATATAATATGTGTACAGCTTGAGTCATGAATATTACAGTTTCCCTAAAAAATACCCTATAGAGTAATATAAAGTAAATGATGCTCAACTTTGATAATGCATACAATCAATTTAATTATTAATCAGGTAACTTCCTAATAATTTAATTAACCTGTATTGTACATTTACAATACAGTTAATCATTACTATTTAATACGGGCATGACATTCGCTCTATTCTTAACTGAGTATGGCGAATTAACCTACATAACATATATATTTTTATATATATTCGTATATTATTTATAATTATCTATAGTTAGATGTAGGTAGTACTTTTAATAGTGCCCATTGGAGCTGCTTTTCCATTTGACCCAAAGGTTGATAATGACTTGAGGCATTAAGTCTGCCTTATGTAACACAATTGTACATGAAAGTTTAAATAAATAAATAACAGCATATAGTCAAGAATCACCTGTAACAATTTATCAGCGGTGGGTCGTTTCTTGGGGTTCTTGGTGAGGGCGAGCTTGAGGAAGGAGTGGAAGACGGCGGACCAGCGCTCGCGCTCCTTCAGCGAGGGCGGCTTGAAGCCGGACTTGGACATGAGGAACAACACGCGCATCGGGTGCAGCTCGAACATGGGCGGCTGCAGCTCGGCTAGCTCTGGGAAATGGAAACAAAACTTATACAATCTGATAATATAATATACATTTTTTCTGACGGAGATGGCGGGTTGACCTGGATTCGTTCTTACCGAACTGGTCACTCGCGGCTTATGACAGAGACAAGTGGAAGAAGAGTGGGGAGACCTTTGCCCAGTAATGGGACATTCCAGGCTAGTAATAATATTTTTTTTTGTAGCTCGCTCTTTCCTACTGCTGGGCCAAGGTTTCAACCAAATCCATCCACGATTCTCTGCTCTGGGCCTCATGGAACCAGCCCGCCCGGTAAGCGTTGAGATCGTCTCGCCACCGCTTCCTAGGCCGCCCACGGCGAATAATATATTATAGCAGAATGATAAATAATATGTATTTCGAATAAACCATAGTAGGAAACTGTCAATCTGCTTTTGACAGCTAAGACGTTGGCATTAAAAATACAGAAATTGCGTTTATAAGAACCTAAACTCTAAATCACGCGATTTTTTATAAGGCCTAATAAAACATACATCTTCACAAAGACAACACGTAATATTCTAAGACATTTCTAGTTTTAAGAGAAATTATAGGAGATCACACAAATAATATCTCGAAGTCTTACCAATAGCAGTGATGCCGCACGCCCAAATATCACAGAGCTGGTTGTAGCCACCCTTGCGCTCCACAGCTGCCACCTGCAATAATTAACATTATAGTTAGCTTCATATTTTAATAAGCAGTATAGGTATTGTATATACTGCAAAGAAATAAACAACTCCCCTTAAGAAACTAATATTCTATTAATACAAAAATAAGAATATTAAGTTGGTTACCCCAAATCTTACTCAAAATTTTATCCTTTGTCATTGACAAAATTGATCATTTCCTTGGACATTTACAAATATATCAAGCCCTTCGTCTATTAGAAAGTTTGTTCTAACGTTGGTTTTGACTCTAATTATTTGGTCTTTAGAAGTCGACTCCAAACATTTGGGAGAAGGATGAGCATTTGCTCTGAGTCTGGGTGTGAATGATCTATATTATGTATGTATGATATGGATCACAACATGTTATATAAGCATGTTATTAAGTTGTCTAGTACTCATAATACAAGCTTGGCTTAGTTCGAGACAAGATGGCGTTGTGTGAAAGTTCATCATCATCATCTCAGCCTATAGCTGACTACAGCTGGACATTGTTGTGTGAAAGTTGTGGAATATTACTTTATTACAGTATTCATGATACCTCTGGCGCCATCCATTTATGTTTATCAATTGACTGGTTTTTACAAGACTTGCTTAGTTTGAAACTAGATGGCGTTGTGTGCAGATTGTGGAGTATTATCATACACGTTACTAAGCAGGTTACCTCTGGCGCCATCCAGTACGGAGTCCCGATGAAGCTCTTCCTCTTGTTGATGGTGGCTGTGATCTGGGCCGACACACCGAAGTCAGCCAGCTTCACGTCGCCGCACTCCGTGAGCAGGATGTTCGCGCCTTTTATGTCACTGGAGATGATGAAAGGATTATGTAATTATAAAATACCCAGGATTCAACTGAAGTTGTTTGATTTTTGCAACCTACGGTCGGTGAATAAAATAATTGTCTAGACTTGTCAAAAACTATGAGCTAAGTTTGGTTTGATGTATCTTTTAGATTGAATATTTCAAAGCGAAGATTTTTTTTTAACTTTAAGAGAGCTGTCGTCCGAAAATTTTATTTTTATTACCTCTTATCAAATTTGCCTCTATGGCATATTTTATAATGTAATAAGCTATAAGACATAAAGTTCACTTTGACATGAAATTGTTTATTCCGCAAAATCGTTTAAATTATATCGTAATCCAATGTACAGTCATTCCTGGACTGGCCTTCGGAAGAAGGAACCAGATCACTTTGAGCAAGCCTAGCTCAACCATTTTGGAGAGAGCTGTGGAGTCTTCATTGAGTGGAAGCTATATTCGCCGGTTCTCTGATACTCACCGATGCATCTTCCCCATGCTGTGCAGGTACGAGAGGCCGGTCAGCGTCTCGCGGCACATGTACGCGATCTGCAGCTCCGACAGAGGACCTGTCTCGTGGTATATATCCTGGAAACATCAATAGCTCTGATTAGTTTTCGTGCAAAGAGATTTTAATGTGAATTGAATGATTACTGAACTGTTTGTTTAAGATTTAGGCACCGATTTGGAAACTGCAATTGTTTTTTGTTTCTGTATTTAGAAAAGCAAGGAGGTTAGATAATTTTTGCCAAGAAGAATCCTGGATATTGGTTTAAAGCTAACATTTTGTAAGCTTACAGTAGAAAAACTGTTTTCTAAGTTTACATTTTTTAAGACATGTTTTTCTGAAAATTTCTAGAAGTAGGATAAAACTAAACTATAATACTTCATGCAGTTTTCAACCGACTTCCAAACAAGAAGGTTCTCAATTCGTCAGTATGTTACTTCAGAACCTCAGTCTGGATGAAATGATTTCGACTATTTTTTTTTCATTAATCGTGAAATAGCTGCAACATTTGGTCCCATAAATGTCATCATCAAGTTTGGCTCAGTAGCTTTTATTGGAAGTAAGTTAACAGTTTTTGTTTTTGCCAAGTTAAGGGTTGAAAAATTATGTTTCCATTTTACCTCTCCATGCTCATCCAACCAGACTGACCAACCAAAAGATAATGTGAATCAAATATGTATGATTGTAACAAACAGTATCTAACCTGCAAACTCCCTCCCCCACAATACTCCATAGAGATCCACAGCTTATCCCTCCTGAGATAAGATCCGTAGTACGCGACGATGTTCGGGTGGCGGCAGTCCTTCATCATGAGGATCTCTTGCTGAATGATCGCGAAGTCATCGCCCGGCTCCAACTTTATCACCTTGATGGCAGCAAGTTCATTGTTGCCGTTGAGCCTTTTCGCCTGGAAAGGGAGGAATAGTTTGTTAAATACATTTTTCATTTTGAAGTACTGAAATGTAAGGCTAGAATTTATTAATCCTTGGGTCTGTTTGTACTATGGAATTGATTTTATCCTTATGCCGCGGGGTTTCCTAGCATTCGCTGATTACACAAACGCTTGTGGTATGGAAGATCGAACTCGCGACACGTCGCGCACCATGGGTTTGACATGGTGACCTTAACCACTTGGCTATCACAGGTATAGGAATTTCTAAGATCTTGTACATTTGATATTGAATTCTTACATAAGGGTTATCAGGGAATTTCTTGTTTTTCTTTCAAGATAATCTCGCTACTTAACAAACGAGGATATTGGACATAATGCCCTGTTGGACATGTGTGACGCCGACTCCTTCCCATTTCACTAAGCATTAATAAAACACCAGTTAAGTAGGAGTCGACTGTTGCGCCGAGTTGACACGAATTGTGGGGTCCGTAGGTTTATATTATTTACAGTAAAATAATGGCTGATTAAAATTATTTTTCTTAAAGTAATACTTCATTTTAAATAAGCTTGCCTTTTTTTCAGACTGATTAGTTTTGTAAACGATATTCATATTTTTTGCCACATATTTAATAATCACTATAATTAGTCACCTAAATAAATGAAGTTAAACCGTATCCATGCTTAAATATTACCACTATACTATACCAATGAAAGGGCATTGAATTACAAAGGGCTTACACACTTGACTGCGGAACCCTAATAAGTTCAACGTTTCATTGATTTAAATGGGTAGACGGGGCGAACGGACAGACAGACGGAAACGGCAACTTGCTAACATAGGGATAACAAACATTTGGTTCAAGTAAAAGAGGGTAATGTTTGAATCGTAAAATAAGTAAATCTAATATGATATTCTTATTGTTAGTACGTTTTCATTCTCATAATGATAATATAATCGCTTTATAAATAAAATAAACGATTTTTATCGTTAAATATTGTATACATACAGATCTTATTTGACTAATATTATTTGTTCCTTAAAAACATATCTTCCGTGACGCAAACATGGTGGAAACAAAGTCTAATGTCATATAATGTAAGTTTGCTGAAAGCAAAACGACTAAACGGATTTCTTTTAGAGATATGTCAAACTCGAAACCAAAGAAAGCGTTACTTTTGAGGTCATAACAAAACTCCATGCAGGCTAAACTAAAGCCAAAATGTAGTAGCGAATAAACCACATATTTCTAGTCAGTTTGCGTTCCTTAAATCTTTAACCATTCTACACAAACTGCATGCATACAGCCTGAAACATTTTGCATACACAAATTACTTCATGTAAATTGGTTTCGAGAGCGGAAGTTGAAAATTTCCCTGCGAAACGCTCGCTGAAATTGTATTACAAATTGCTATTTTATATAAATATATTAAATAAGTACGTAAAATACTTTCTGCTTTTTATTTCCGTCCCTATTACAGTTAGGTAATTTGATTCGAACGGTATTTTCAATTGTATAGATAGTCGAGTGGTTGAGGTTACCGAGGAAAACTCACTGAGCGCGACGTGTCCTACGTTCGATCCCCACGTATGACAAGCATTTGTGATCCATGCTTTTCGTGAGTTTGGGTGTCTTTATGCATGTGACTTGAATGCTTGTGAAACCCCCGCGAAACAAGGATTAAATTCCTTAGTGCAGGTACCAATTTAAAATGTGTTTTGTGTTTTAAATGAGTTCTTTGCACGGATATATCCTCTTTACAAAAACAGATTAGAGGTAGAGAATATATGCATCTAATTTTACAGAACAATTAAAGAAGGTTTTTGAATTAATGTTTCTTAACAAAAACAACAATGTGTTCACACTAACTCTCCAAAGGTTTGACACCCCTGCAAGTTAGCGACACGTCTGACTCAAATGCTTGCTATTGTTCTCAGCAGTTCGTTAATTATTTATTTGCGAGATGTACCTACCCTGCCCACATAAAAACGTTTACGTTTTCCGGGATCTATATTTGTTTGGATAAATATTTAAGTTAAACACTTCGGAGTTATATTTTGGTTGGCAATGCAGTTCTTATACAATATCAATTTAGTCAAACTTGTATTTCACATAGTTCGAACAGAAAAACCAAGATGATTTGCATTTTTTAGGTATATTAGAAAAGAAATTAAGGTCAATTTATATTTTAATTTGTAATCATAGTTTTAAAATGACTATACAAAAATAGATATTTATGTTATCGAGATAAGATATAAATATAAATATTTGGTCTACTAACATACATATTTTTGGATTTCAACTGCGCGTTTCTGTCTTTCTCCAGCAAACAAAGGTAGCAAGCTGGATAGCGACAGACTTAGTTCTAGTGATGATAATTCGAATGTATCAAAAAATAGGTCGAGGATAAGATGGGCAGACGATATAAATATGACAGGAATCAGATGAATGGGACCAGCCGGAGTGCAATTGAGGAGGCCTATGTCATGATGTGGACGAATATGGGCTAATGATGATGATGATGAAGGATAGATGTGAAGGGCAAGAGACAGAAGAGAATTAGAATGGCATTAACAACAGGAGGCGTATGTCCAGCAGAGGGTTATTCAAGACTAATAATGATGATGATCAGAAAACAATGAATCAATTAATTTACAGTCATCAGAATAAATAATGTAGGAATTCAAAATCAAAGAAAGTAAACAGTTTTTAACACTGACAATGATTTGTTCCGAAGAGTACAGGAAAAGTTGAGTTACGTTAAGTGGCAATCATGAGGTCGCGAGTTCAAATTCCGTACATTCTAGAGTGCAATCACAATTGTTGTTGAGTTTCTAACTAATCTTAGTATGCTAGGTTGTAAATTGTTACCAGGAAATGTTGCCTGTACTAATAAAGTGTCTGTTTCAGTTGTGAAAGCGGGACAGCGTTATACACGGCATGGAGAAGCGTCTCCATTCCACAACGGCTTCTCTTTTTTATCTAGTCCCGCATTAGGGTATTTGATCCGTATGTTGCGAGGGATATCACAAACAAGACACATTCGTAGATCATTTAATTATACGATTAGTCCTTTTTATCCGAGAAAATCCACATGGACTTTCTCCGCCCTGGGGAAGGCCGGGAGGAGTAGGGGGTCTTAGCGGCTAAAACCACTGAAGTGCCCTTACCTTGTGCCAGGGACCTCGGATACTAGGTATATTACAACCATAAAAGTAATGTGGCATTGTCAAACAGAATTCGTGAAGTTCAGAAAGAGATAGGAAACGAATAAAGATGTAGGATCTAAAAAATATCTAGACCTTTTAATTTCCACAAATTAAAATACAACAAATCGTCGTCAATAACATCTATAATATATCCTAGAAAGAACTATAATTATAAACAGCTTAAATATCTCGATTATTAAAATCTAATCGATAAAATAATCAGAATCGATTACGAGAACTGCGCATAATATTGGCACTATACGTTTTTAATGGCAATGTTGTCGCGGGGTCAGTGACTCGGCCGGCACAAGTTTTACTAATTAGATATGTGACCGAATAACGCTGTGTTTGGTCGACATAACTGTTTAATACTAATCTGTTATAGGATATGACACTGTATGATAACATATGTTTTATATATATCTTTTGATATCAAACTTACCATTTCTAACCCAGGAAAAAGTGGGGTGTTATAAGTTTGTCGTGTCTGGAAGACAGTCTGTCTGTTTCATCAGAACGATGAAGAGATATTTAAGATGGTTTATTAATGTTAATAAAATGCTCAAAAAGGGAGTAATTAGGGTACCTCTCTTACCCTATTTCTAAGGTTCTACTCAGTGATAGTTTTTACAACTTTTAAAAGATAAAGATTCTGTTACCGATATAACAACAAATAAAAAGGTTTTAATCAACGTTAATCGATCGCTGCATATAATTTACGAAAAAACTGAGAATGCCTTTTAAAGTCGCTTAAAATATAACGACTTTAAGAAGTTGACAGTTTACATACGTAATTTCGATGCAATAACACAACATATAACTTTCCATTATATTGATATAGTAGATTCAAAGTAAGGGATGCAAGTACTGCAGGTCGAGAGCGGCCCTCGAGTTGTGACGTAAGAGCTTTCGAAACCACAGAGTATTACACTTGACTACTATGGATAATGACTGGGGACCTACCTCTAACGCTTAGAGTAAAATTTAGACTTGCACTTGTTAAAGCGGGATGGTGAACTAAAAAACTTATAGCGGTATCTCACTCCCACAATTATTTTTTAACGATTCAAGCAGTAAGAATTTAATCCTTGTGTTGCGGGAGTTTCGCATGGACTAAGACAGGCTCAGGACAATCATGGATCAAACAAATGCTTGATATAGGAGGGGATCAAAACTGCAACACGTCTCGCGTATTTGATTTGGCGTGGTGGCTCTCACTCGTCTATCCGTGAAGTTTAATATAAAACTGTTTTAGGCCTTTTGATCGTTTTGGAATTTTATAGCACTATGCTAGCTTTCCTAATAGAAATAAAAAAACAACATTGAACTCATAAAACCGGTCGAATGCAGCCTACAACGAAACTAAAAACAGATGTTTTATAGCTAAAAACCAAATATAGCGAATTGTGTCTCTACTTCTGAGTATTTCCTTGATTCATAGATGTTATTACGCGTTTTATTATTTTAAAGCTTACCTTATGGCAAGAATACATTATTTATTTCATTTAGAGCACGAACTGCGTGGTTTAGTGCAAAAGTTCCATTTTTATATATTTTTTAGATAATTTGATCATTGCTCAATTATTTTCTGTTTAGGAAATGTTTTCTTTTTTTTTAAACGACTCCCGCACTTCTTCTAAGTCGCATGCACAGTCAACCCGGTTTTCGGGTGAGTTTCAAACAGTGGGGCATCTTTTTTCTTCGCGTTCGTATACAAAAACATTGTCAAAAAATATAACTGTTTTTGACGATAAGAAGATTCTAAAACACTGCTTCTGAAAGGCAAAAGCCTCTGCCATCCTTCCATCTTTCTCTACCTTGGACTCTGGTATGCCATTTTTCATTAAAGTTATCATGCTCATCAACGCTACGGAATGCCTTAATATACCTAACCAACATAAATACATTGCAACAGACATTAAAACAGCGTAAAAAACTAATTACTAGCACACAAAATGAGTAACAACTTTCGAACAGCGCAAAATGTATCAATTTCTAATGCTCAACTATTATGTAACTCATTCATCATACTCGGTTGTGTAAGAAGAATTTAAGATGAATTGTGAGAGTACATGACAAACTGTTGCAAACTAGCTTCGGCACGCGAGTTCGTGTCTAGTTTTTGATGGTAATTTGTTTGTGATGTATACGTGTATAAAGTGCTACTGCCATATCTTAAAGTAATGTTATGGCGAATGTTAAGAAGAGATGCCGCGCTACCAAGTGTATTGGGCTGTCACGCTCCCACAACTGCAAGTCTTACTGCAACTAGAGCTATATTGTAACGTTTTAAAAGTGCCTTAAAAACGGCCTACTTGAACTATTTTTACTTTTGGTGGTAGACCCGAAGACAAGAGTAAATAAACACACCCTTTTTATTTTAATAGAAGAGGAATGTGTGTTACAGCCAGTTTAAAATCTCGATACTGCCCCGTTTCCATTATTTAGGGTCTTCCCTTACTCCCTTCTACTCTGTATTCACCAATTTTATTTTCGCACCATCTTCCACACAGTCAAGACTCATTTTTGATATTAAAACATCAAACTTCCACTTCTCTTTGTTATATTTTATCGATTAACAAGTTCTTAACAAACACCTAGTTTAAAATAAACCAATTTTAAGTTTATTTAAACACTTCTAGCCTTAATTTCTGTAAGGTAGTTGCGCACCCGATTTTCAGTATAATTTCAGAGATATAATCTCGTTGAGCACGCCTATTCGGTGCTAGACTGGCAGCAACCCTTAGCGTGTCGAGCGATAAGGAACTAGGTCAATCCATAGTTTAAAAAGGCTACAACGACTTTCAGAGTGTTATTGACATAATTATAAAGGGGGTAAGTAGGAGGCTGTTGAAATGAATTTGATAACGAGGAGGCTTTGAAGGTTTATGAAACGACTCCTGCTTTAAAGAACTTATTCCGTGTGTCAAAGATTGAAGTCACATGCAGAAGACACCCAGATTGAGAACAGAAAACCCATTAGTGGATCACACGAGTGCTTGTCCTACACGGAGATCGAGCGCAGTGCGTGGTTTTGGTGACGTGAACTGCGCGTGCTCCCCGGGTTTAACAGTAAGCAGACAGGTGCTCGTTTGCCTGATAAAAAATAACCTTACCTAACCCAACCTTTACTGTATGGAATGAAAACTAACAGCTGAAGTAATGCTAGTAATTTTAATAATCATAGCAGACTCGCATCGCCAAATTTCAGTTCGCCTACAAATCTTAAATAGGATAAGGCAATAATAAAATTCGTCACGTAGGTATTACACATTTAGAAAGAGCAATCAAAGGCACAAAATTGTTATCTAAACAAAAATTCATGAGGCAAATTAAAAACTTTATAATAATCCAAAATTTTCTCCGCAAAATTCGTAACCGCTGTGGCTAATACACATCTACATATAAATCCGGCAAATATATGGTATTCATGTTACAATAGAATAGGTAACATCCATAAAATACTTGTCATAAGTGAAAGCTATTACAATTGGAAGTCACGCGAATGCAAAATCGATTGCACACAACTTTATCAGTGATATGTATCGGTAATCTAAATATCCTCGATCGATATTACTGTATTACGAGAACAATAATCGATAATTGTGAAGCTTCTGTTTATTTACTCTATTTTTCTTTAAGTAGCTGGGTTTTTTACAAACATCCAAGTCACATGCACAAAGACATCCAGACTCAGGACAAGCATCCGTCGATCACACAAACCTTTGCCCTACACGGGGATAGAACACTCGACACGTCGCGCATAATGGAATCTGGCGTGGTGAACACAATCACTCGGCTATTTAAGTTGTAATTGCTTCTAAAAATGGGTTCTGAGTTTCCTTTTGATCGAATAGATTTATGATTTGGTCAGAGGAGCTCGGGGCTATATTACAACAACGATACGGACGGTCCGTGAATGAGTGAACATCTGTGGACAATGTGGACATAACGAGTTACTCCGTGTTTCGGAAGGCACGTTAAATTGTGAGTCCCGATTGTTACACATCTTTGACAGGGCTTATGGGTAGGTAGTAGCTGAAAAATAATCTATAGTTTTATAACCATGGACTTGCTTCGGGTATGTATCCGATAAACTTGATTAAATAGACTTAACATTTTTGCCGCGGCAAAATGCTAATATTCTGAGAATTGTTTACATTTCCTTACTCTCCCTATTTTGTGTAAAACGCGACTAGTTTTTAAACAGTTTAATTGATAGTAATAAATAACAAACTTTATCTACAACCAACAAAATTCCTGGCATATCTCTACTTATCCTCCTTCAACACAGACCTAGCGTAGCGTATCAAGCATGCACGTTACACTTTCACTTGTTTTGTCACACGACCTTGCCTGGGCATCGAACTGCGCCATTGACAGTGTAACCTTACTCTAGGGGCAATAATATATAAGTATATGATATATGTGTAATAGATAAATTGTATACATAGGCGAAGTAAAACAGTCAATGTTTACTATCATCGACTATCACGAGTTTCTTGTTGATAAAACTAATGGATTTGATTTGTTGTGTGAGACGCTAACATTTTACGTATTAAGCATCTTTAATACAGAATGAAATGTGAATTTTTGTAACGTTTCGATAGAATTTTTTTTGAACTGGTAAATTACATCATTATAATGTTAAGTCATCTTTTAAGTTTACATGTATATACGTCCGACTTATGTTTGAGCATAGATCACCACGCTAGCTCACTGCAAATTGCCAAATTTAGATTAAAACATTTAGAATCCAGAATATTTGTTACACTTTTACCAAAATCTTAACATCTCGTTTCCAAAAGTAGATAGGTACCGCAAAACACTTTCGTCATTGTATATCTAACCTAACTTACATGATAACAACAATTATTTTTCAAGCGACTTAAAAAAAAAAAGGTTCTTAATTCGTCGGTATTTTTTACGCTTACCCTCAGAACATCAGGACTGGATAAACCGATTAGTTTATTTTCCATTTAACGTAAAATAGCTGACATTAATTCCCATAAAATATAATAATCTATATCTATACTAATATATAAAGCTGAAGAGTTTGTTTGTTTAAACGCGCTAATCTCAGGAACTACTGGTTCGAATTGAAAAAATATTTTTGTGTTGAATAGACCATTAATCGAGGAAGGCTTTAGGCTATAAACCATCACGCTGCGACTAATAGGAGCGAAGATACAATGGGAAATGTGAAAGAAAACAGGGCAGGTATAAATCATAACTTATATCTTCTACCCACGGGGACGGAGTCGCGGGCAACAGCTAGTCCCATGTAAAGTTTGACACAATAGTTTTCATTTAAAGACGGTTGTATGTCCTCGTTGTTTAAAAAAATGATTATCGAGCAAAACGATCACAAGTATGATGACGTATTAAACCGGGTTAACATGTGCCCCGCAGATTGTAATACATTATTGTTCTCTTGTTCTATTTTAGGCCCGCGATAATTATGAGACGAAGAGATGTGTTTTTATATTTTGATACGGCTCTGTGTTATAAAAGTGGTTGTGACGGCGGAGAAAGTTTATTACAGCACATGTTTTAAATGAAAGGATGTAATGAATTGTAATGTACGTATATACTTAATAAGATTTATACAAAAGAAAGGGAAAAAGATAGAATCATGTTATAAAAATCATACCATACTCACAGTGATTTAGCCACGTCTCTAATTTAAATGTCCAAAAAGAAAATGGAGAATTGTTGAATTCAAAAAATACATGCCCTGCGAATGTAATTTTTGTTTCCTCCTAATCAGTCCAATGCTGAGCATGAGCTTCCCAAAGTTTTTTTTATTTAAAAAGAAGCGACTCCCGCAGTAAGGAATTGAATCCTTGTGTCGCGGGGGGTTTACAAACATACAACTCACATGCACAAAGATACCCAGACTCAGAACAAGCATTCGTGGAACACAAAAATGCTTGTCCTACGCGGGGATCGAACCCGCGAAACGACGCGCACAGTGGGTTTGGCGTGGTGACCTCAACCACTCGGCTATCTGTGCCCAATACTCTTTCAGTTAGATCCATCCAGATCTATCACCCTTTCAGATCGACCAACGCTTTTTGTTTTGCCTTGGTCCCCTGCATGGTCTATAACTGCTTTACCGCATCTGTCGTCACTACGTCTAGCATTCCATCCACAGTAGAAAGACGCACACAAAATGGCAAATTGATTTACTTCTCATTATAACGACTTATTTGGAATACAAAGTTTAAAGAGAATCGTCAGGACAACAAGATCAAGTTCGAGCAACATTGCCTATTAGGGAAATTCTTGTTTTTTAACACAGTGGCGTCATCTGGAAACTGGTTATAAAAACTGGCGTAGCATGTCCAAAAAGCTTTGAGATCGCAGTCTACTGGTAGATGTTAAGATATAAATATTATATGACATGAGATATTAATCAATTGAGAAGTATCATTGTATCAAGAAGTATCTAATATATAAAATTCCCGTGTCACGATGTTAGTCACCGTACTCCTCCGAAACGGCTTAACCGATTTTTAACAAATTTTGTATACATATTGGGTAGGTCTGAGGAATAGAACATCTATTTTTCATACCCCTAAGTGTTAAGGGTTGCTCACACTAAAAAAAATATTTTAATTTTTGGACAAAATTTTTTGTTTTTATTTTTTTATAATGTGGCATTAAAAAATACATACAACTGAAAAAAAAATATTCGGCAAAACAACGTTTGCTGGGTCAGCTAGTTATTTTATAGGTTAAAGTTATCTTTCTGATCGACTATGTTACCTGATGGGATTTTGTTTTTTTTTTTATCCGGGAATTGAACTGACAAGCCTCCTTTTTCTTTTTGTATAATAGCTGTACAACCTGATACGAGTAGTTTTAAAAGACTTATAGGTTTGTGAACTGGTTTAATCTTACCCTCGAAAAGTTTTCAGGCGTTCTGGTTTACTCACGAAGTTTTCCTTCACTCTTATTATCAAATGATAATTACTTAGAAAAACGCGCATGAATTCGCGACTTGATAGACTAACAGTCATAGTACTAAGCTATGACTGCTACTTACTAAACTAAAACTACTTACTAAAAGATGATTAAAACCAAAACCGTCTGTAAAAAGCAAGAATAAGTCTTGTACTAAAACCAACCAGCGTACTTCTCAATTCCATTTACTCGGAACTCATTTGCAAACATTTCATAGAATATTTATTAATTATAGATTTTATTGAAAACAGTGTAAAGAAAAATTAAAATTATTTAAATGAATGTTAAGTCTCGCCTACGCCATGTCATCAACCTATGTTTTCAAGTATACCGTATTATTCAAATAAGATTAAACTCCGATCAAAACGTTTTCACATTAAAACAGCTGCAAACTAAATAAATAATAAAATCGTGTTTGAAACAGAACTGTTTATAACAGCTATTACGATATAACATTATTATTAACGAGTTATCAGTATTGATATTGTAAATAATTGATAGAACGAAGAAACAAAAAAATATAGAGAGACTTCAAAGTAGCCTTGGCTAAAATGATCCTGGATAGGATGATCTGTATCCTGGCGCAGAAAACTGGGGAAATTTCATCTCGAATAACGGGAAAAGTGTTGGATAAAAAAGAAGAGGTAGGAAAGCTCGATTATCTTGGAGCCTCTTCTTCCTTTTAAAGTAAGATTTTGTACTATTATTACAGTGATAGTACAAAACAGAGGGATAAACCTCTACACCATGTTCTTTTTTATTATTATTAAATCCTTTATTGGTGTTAAATATATAACTCCGTCTCTTAAAACTGCTATAGTTGAGAAGGTGGCGATAGGCCCAAAGGAAAGATAGATGGGGAAGACTGGTAGGAGAGGGGTAGGTGCTGTGTCGTCACTTGGGAGACCCCTATCACCAGATATGTCCAGCAGTAGACAAAAAAGCAGCAGTAGGCAAGAAAACTTGTAGCTAAGTTAAGTTAACCAGAATTCCAGCAAAGAAATTCGTTCTATCCGTATCTACTATTTGCTGAATATTTTTATCAAAATGACACCCGTCATTGAAAAGATAAGAAATATTTTAATAACATTTGATCTATTAAAAAGACATAAAGAAGGTTAAGTTTATCTTCACACAAGAAGTCGTGACGTATTTCCAATCAAAGCAAAATAAAATTAAGTATTTATCAATTGTTAAGTTGAGATCACGAGACGATGACAAGTAAAATGAAATGTTAGGTAGTTTAAACGTATTATCGTTCTCAGCTGGGCATACGGTTTCATAAAGGTTGGGCGATATACGAAGTCAAATCATGGGTGAAGATAATGGACCATTTTTTTTTTCAATTCAATTCTTCATTTCTTTCATATTAGATGTAACATTAAATTAAAACCGACCGACCGATCACGGCTTGATGGGTTGACAAAAAAGCAACCATCAAAGATATCGATCTATTAAACCAACTAATACTACTTATCTGACAAGTAATTCTGGTGTTGCTCAGTACTGTCACAAGCGGTAGTGCATCTTTAGTTTTTTGTTCACCCATAACAAAACTGTTCCATTCCTAAGTATTTTTTATGACAGACACAAATAGTTCTTTCTTCTTTATAACACCTTCGAACCCTTTGTCTAATGTTATTCGTAATGAACGATGAATTCTAAGAATTGTGTGTTTAATACAAAAATATTGTAAGGGACAATAGTGTGTGTCAATGGGTTGTGTAAACTTATATGCAGAGCGGATGGAAACTATGTTCACTAATTTTATAGGAATACTAGGTGACACGTGCCGTCTCTCACTAATAATAAGGCTTTTGAATAGTCTTCTATAATGCGGTCACTGCGTCGATCTATTAAAAAATCTCTAGGAAATGTTACCTGCTGATGCAAACGATTAACACGAAAGTAATGCTACGTAAACACGGACTTGCGAAAAATTTCATGGTTCATCAGAAACAGGACATAGGAAACTACTTTTAAATATATAGACGTTTCAAGAATAAGCTGAAGAACCCTACCCTAGCAGCATTTTAATACTTTCACCCAATATTTTCGGACTTACTTTCAGACAAACGAAAACACTGATAAAATTGCTCAAATTTTCTATCAGTTGAAGTCACTAGAGAAAATAAATGTAATTTAGATTTAGTCACGTGACAAATTATTAATGAAAACAATTCCTATGATCGTCACGCGGAAGTATATCCGGAAGAAGCAAATAGGAGACGAGATAAAAACATCCACATTGTGCATAGCAAGTAAATAAAAAAAGACTGACAAAATACAAACATGTAAACAATAACAGAAGCTGAAGTGGCAGTGGGCTGGTCATGTCTGTCGAAAGACCGATGGCCGTTAGAACAAACGTGAACTAGAGTGGAAAGCACGAATTGTAAAACGCTGTGTGGGACGTCGTTTAATCTCTAAAAAAAGGTAGCTGGATCTACTGAATGCGAAAGGTGTTCTGGTGCAACGTGGCGTAGGCTTATATAGAAACAATTACCCTACAACAAATACATTTATTGAGATCTTATCTCGTATTATTATAGGTGAACCTCAATACAATAGCAACCGAATGTCGATAAGAAGTCAATGATTAAAAAGAAGTCATCCATAAATTATCTTGACAATAGGAGGTGAATGGAAAATGTTTACAGTTGGCGTGATTTCAATATCCACATAGTTCCTTAATGGGTTTTAATGATATCTATTTTAAAATTAGTTAACTGTTTTATGACAAAATTTGCTGTTGCTTGCAGTTTTGTCCGCCTGGACATCCTCTTTTAACGAAGTCAGATAAAAGTAGAATATTTGTTAATCAAGAGCACAAACACACAAACATCCTTTCGCATTTGGGGACTGGAGAAAAACGGTAAAAACGAAACCCTGTTAGTCATCAGGCTTTATTTCATTTTCACAGATGACAATGTATTACTGTTACCAAGGCTAAACAACTTTTGGTCTTCTTAGTTTCTGAGTAAACATCTTAGTTTCTGAGCCTACGGTTTTGCACCGAACCGTATGTTGTGATTCCAACTCGCACGTGACAGGTATTTTGATCCCAAATAACTTCTATCCAGCCTTTGACCATTATTTTAGTCGCCAACCTTCTATTTTACGGAAACCCAATACCGCATTTCGTTTTTGTATTATATTTAACAAGAACTGCATTAAAATTACTTTAGCACATACATATTTACTTTTACAATAATCGAATTACTATAAACCTGTTATCAAAACTTTCACCGTGATCGAAAAGTGTGTCGAATTTAATTTCTGTTGGTCAGAATCTCGGCATAATATAATTTAATTTCGATGTTGTTAATTTAATATCATGGTTCCTGGTTAAATTAATATTATGTGAAATTCTGAAACACTTGTTCAATAATAGAGGCTATAATTACCTGTAAAAGTAGAACTATTGCCGTTGAGGAAGCGAAAACCTTCTTCCACATCTAGATACATACATATGGTAGACCTAGACCCGTATTACTGATCATTATTATATTTATCTTAATACTAGCTGTTGCCCGCGACTTCGTCCCCGTGGGTAGAAGATATAAGTTATGATTTATACCTGCCCTGTTATTTTTCACATTTTCCATTGTATCTTTGCTCCTATTAGTCGCAGCGTGATGGTTTATAGCCTAAAGCCTTCCTCGATGAATGGTCTATTTAACACGAAAAATATTTTTCAATTTGGACCAGGAGTTCCTGAGATTAGCGCGTTCAAACAAACAAACTCATGAAGAGTTTGTTTGTTTGAACGCGAATTTATATATTAGTATAGATATACATAAGGAGATACTTCTACCGTATTGGTTTTATTGTGTGTTTCAGACTTATTTTTTTGACCTACCCTAAAATTCCAAGGCTAAAAATACACTACTCCATCGATTGACATTTAAAGCCATTGATCAAATATCTAAATAGGCACCTAGGTACCTAACCAACATTTACAATCACTTAAGTATGATTCATTCCGGTTCATTCATACTATAATTAGCACGTAACCTTTGGGCTTTGACGAATAATTAGAGGCATCGAACTTAAAAAAGGAGGTTCCTGAAAAAATATTGATATACCAGCTGATCGGATCTCGGGGAATCCTTTGCCCAGCAGTGGAAAACAGAGACCGAGATTAAAAAATACTAAAATAATCCGACAGATTTGAAGCTTTTAAGCAAAAAAAAACATTTGCTATTTTATTTCTCTTTTCTATCTTGTTCGTCTCAATTTTGTCTGAATTCGTTTAGTAGTTCAATTGCACTTTACAAAAATGGTAATCTTCATCAGACCTGGCTAATGCATCTACTTCCTTTTGTCTACATCACCCATCATGGTTAACAGGCAGAGAATGCCTCAGTCATTCAGTCCGCCTTTGCACATCTTTTCATGTATAAGAAGTATAAAAAAATATACTAACACCGTAGCGTAATGGAACAACAATTATTAATAACCTTTAGATAAGATACACACAGCTTATGTCATAAAACGATCAACGTGAAATAGTCAACATGACAATGACTCAGATATAGATCCGTTTTACATTCTGATTCATAAAGAAACGGTAGTTGTGAAATAAAGTACTATTCCCGTGAATTCTTGTACTCGCCTCTTAGTTTTTAACTTAGACTAAGGAGGTTTTTGATCATAAGGCTGCATTTCGACTAGAGATGTGCGAGGATACCTAGCGAGGGATGTGTTGTTGTGATGTTTGTCATGAACCAATAGAATCCCTTCATTTACCGCGCCTCGGTCAGCACAGCTCTGGCAGAAACGGCTCAGCAGACATCTTCGTAAGACTCATTTCCATCGCACATGTCTTATGGCAACCTTACATCGAAATGTGAAATTATTTGTTTGAAGAAGGATATTAAGATTTACCTAGCATTGAGAAAATGGTACTAGAAACAATAAATGATTATTTCAGAGCTACGTTTGCTAACGCTTTTTATTTTATTTACAGCTCGAAACAATTTTGACAACCAGGGTTCCATTCTAAAACACCTTTTTATTCAGTGAAAATTACTGTATCATTTATTTAATTTGCTACCTGCATCTGTGCACATAATTACAAACTGAAAGTTTTTATACCACATGCACATATTAAAGTTATATAAGACCTAATATTGTTCGTAATTTTTATAATAGTAAAATAGTAACTCACTGTGACAATAACGGAATCTGTATCAATGTAGATGTTTCGTAATGTAATGTCTCGTTAAAACTAAAAATTTTACTAATAACTGCAATGTTTATTTTTTAATACTAACTGATCCGGTACACTACTGCACTGTTTTGTGAATCCAAACTATTCAGGGCGCCACCAAAAAGTATAAAAAAACACTCAAATCGTTTCAGCCGTTTAGGAGGAATTCAGCGGCATACACGGTTATAGAAAACTTATAATGACCTAATACTACAAAGAGAAGGAAAGAATGTCGATGATAATGCATTCTGTCTGCGGGATAGAGATTCCAGAACCTTATATTTGTCATTCAATTTTCTTCATGATATAATCCTTTAGTTGCGAGAATGCTACGTGTCTCAAACCACAAGACCACCTCAAAATTACAATATCTTTACTAAAATGAACTTTCAAAAACCTTATTTATAACAATAAACCTAACCTACATGGTATGCGTGATAGTTCACGTCATATCATTCTGGCAAACATTTGCATGAAAATATTGCACGTAAAGAAGTAACATGCTACACACTAAAACTATTTATTTATGAACCGTTACACTTAAGTGATGTGACCGAAGTTTATCGATATCGTAATCGATTAGATTCAATCGAGTGTTTGAATCCACTCGATTTATGTGATTGGAATTATTTATAAGTTGGCATGTCTGTCTCGGTTGATTTATGCAAAACACGTTTAGTAACTGCGTAATACTAACAATACTTATTTAAATATGCGTTAACATACTCCTTGTACTATTTTTTAAAGACTCAAAAAGGAAGTAAAGAATTTAATCCTTGTGTCGTGGGTGGTTTCACAAATATTCAAGCCACAAAGACACCCAGAATTCGTGGACCACAAAAACTCTTGTCCTACGCAAGGATCGAAACCACGACGCATTGCGATTAGCGCGCTATGGGTTTGGTTTAGTGACGTCAACCGATCGGCTATCCGGGCAGTCAATTATTAAAAGAAATAAAAAATAATATTACTTATTCAACTCGATTTAAATCGAATTACTCTGCTAGATATCGACTGTAACATGATTCATTCACATCACTAGCGTGAAGCGCTGGAAGGCTTACCGGCAGTGTAATTTATGTGCACACAGTTCGATAGGCAGTCGTTCATGTCAGACATGCATGGATGTAAATACCTTTATTATGTAGAAATTAAAAGTATCTCAAATTGATAACTAAGGAAATTTCCCAAGACAGCAATAATTTGAACTTTTTAATGGCTCGACCGATTTTTATCAAAAATGTCAACGAACAATTTTGAAATAATTCACCTTTAATACAAAATAAACTAAAGTCGAATCGTTCAGTCCGTTCGTGAGCTATGATGCTACAGGCCGACGGTCAAACTTATAACACTCCTCCTTTCACGTCGGGGGTTAAAAATAACATAGATAGCTCACGTGACCAAATTCTTCACCTCTATAGCTTAAACACGAATCCATCAGTGCTAATCATTGTAGAAAATTAGAAATAGCACTTGCCTAATAGCGATTAGTAGCAATTAAGCCTAGCGTTAATCATCTGATAAATATAATTTCAAATCAAGTCTTAATTGAATTGTTTACATTTCAGCTCATAAATGAAAGTTGTAAAAAAAGCAAGTGCTAGTTGGACTCGCGATGAGGGATCCGTGTAAAGAAAAACTAATTTGTAACAAAAATAGTTTCAGCCATCAAATTTTTGACCGTACCAACATCATGAATTATAATTTATCGGCAGCAGAAAAAAATCATCCGTAAAAATTTCAACTGTTATCGCGGTTCATGAGATACAGCCTGGTGCCGGACGGATAGACAGTTGTCTTACTTCAGCTTTTACCGTTTGCATACGGAATCCTAAAAAAACACGATATTCGTGTCAAAGTACTATAATCCAGTAAAAGTCAAAACATAGTCGTGTTTACATGTAATTAAAGTAATATCGTGAGTACTATAGTAATAGTTTAAGTTTAAAACCTTCAGAGAGTATACTTTGAGTAGTATAAACACTTGAAGTTGATTGTTTCCATCGTGCAAGCGAGATGCCTCTAGATGCAGTGTATAGCTGTCTCGCTTGTACATTGTGAGCAGTCCGATTTTAAATTCCTCCGAAACGGCTTGACCGATTCTCATGATATTTTGTGTGCGTATTGGGTAAGTTTGAGAATCGGACAACATCTCATACTCCATTTTTAATTGTGCATTAATACGTACCTAAAGTTTTTCACACCAGAAATTCCCTGTTTATAAATAAGTTCTATGACAAAAACAATATTTTCTGGGTCAGTTGGTGAATCAGAACACTTTTCATACATACGTTTGCAACCTAACATTTCTTCGTCAATTCAAGCGGTAGAGTTGTGGACTAAATAAATGTAAATTGTACCTGAACGAGTTTCTATTAGAACAATTAATGTTTGAATCAGAGCGGCCTTGTGCGCGCACACTTCGATTTGATCGTTTATTTTTATATCGCTTAGTAAAGGCGTGTTGCACACCGATTTGATTTAAACTGGTATTAATTATGATTAAAGCTACTTTCTTTAATAATAAATCAACCAACAAGTATTTTAAAATTTTTGTCCAAGCAATTTTTGGTTTATACTTATTTTGGTTACTGGGTCATCTTAGGATCAGAATTTATAGAGGTAAAAAGTAATATATCTTCAGGAACATAAAATAGATATAGCCTCAATAATGTTATATAAAACTTCAATTCCAATAAAGTCTGTCACTTGCGTTGATACTATTCAGTAAAGTTTTCCCGAAAAGTTGAATTATCATTGAAAGTTAAGCTTGGATAAACTCTGCAGCACTCTCTCAATATTACGCACCTCGTGTAAATCACCTTCATTACAAGGAGAACAGAAGAAAACACAACTTGAATCATTGCTATAACGTTTTAGAGTGCCTGTAAAGCATCCTATTTAGAAAAAATCACTTGATTTTGAGACAATTTTGTATATATTTTTTTAAACAACCTTCTACAGATCTCCTACGAAAATAACGTAACTCAAGGCTTCTTTTTAACAAACAATGCTCTATAAAAGTCCTACACAAGTCCCTCCGTTCTAAAACCGTTTCGAAATGTATCAAAGTAACTCCAATCTATCGGAAAGGTTTAGTCGTAAAACCTGCATCAATACAAGTGGATTCCTTTCTGACACAAACACATACATACATACATGTCGTACATAGTGTACGTAGGTAGGTTAACACACTTTACTATATGTGTAGCCAAAGAACGTCAAGTGGAAAAATTGTGTAATTTCTGTCTATTTTGTGATCTATATTTGTTCGCCTTTCAAGCTATTTAAATGAGCTTTTATTTATATTATACTAGCTGACCCAGCAAAAGTTGTTTTGCCGAATATTTTATTTTCTAGTTGTATGTATTTTTTATGCCGCATTATAAAAATAATGCAAATAAATAATTTCGTCCAAAAAATTAAATATTTTTTTAGTATGAGCAACCCTTATCACTTAGGGGTATGAAAAATAGATGTTGTTCTATTCTCAGGCCTACCCAATATGTGTACAAAATTTTATAAGAATCGGTCGAACCGTTTCGGAGGAGTACGGTAACTAACATCGTTCACATCACACGGGAATTTTATATATTAGAAGATCATCATCATCATCAGCCCATATTCGTCTACTGCTGGACATAGGCCTCCCCAATCGCACGCCATCGAGATCCATTTTAGACTGCGTGTATCCAGTGTTTTTATAAAAAAAAAAAAAACATTATCAACCTATGCGGTTTACTTTGAGACATAGATGAATAAAACAGTGCGAGTCAAACTTGCGACACTAAGGTTTAATACGGCATAAACGGTTCAAAAACGCACAAAGTAATTTAGGATCATAATCCGTTTGTCTGATAAAACTAGATTAACAATTTTAGGTGAAATTGTTGAAGATAAACGCGTTTTTAAGGCGGCAACACACTAGCAACGCAAAAACAAAAAAAAAGCAATGCGATATCATTCAAGTGACATTAGCACATGGATTTAAAACATTTTGAGAGTGACATCGCTTACTTTTCACAATCGCACTAGGCCCCAATTCCACATGCATCCAATTGCATTGAATAGGAATTGGATAAAAATTACACTATTCGTATACTCCTGATCGTTTTGCTAACACAATATTTGTTTGTATTGACAGTGAGTGTTCCGCCCTGTACAGAGCTAGTTTTACAAATTTAACCAGATATACGAAAACGGGTATCTGGTTAAAGATATCCCAGTACTTATAACTTGAAGTCGATTTCACTTTCAATCATCTTTATTAAACTGAGCAATTGAACACGTCATGAGCTAAGAAAATGATTAATAGGTACAATTAGCAACAAAACTGTTGATCATTAGGTAAATGCTAAATCAAATCAATATTGAAATTCAAAAACTATGTAGCACTTTGTGCTGATATTAAATAGCGCTTTCTGATGAAGCTGAACGTCAGGATATCCAAGTAGGCTAGATCATCACCCTGATTTCGACCCTGCCCTGCTCCGTAAATGCTCTAGATGTGTGCAAAACCAACTCTACACTAACAGTATTACCGTTTAAAACAATCACGTAAGACGTAAACAAAGTAAGATAAAAGTATCTACATGTTTGAGTGTAATCATTTATTGTTGCGATTAAGATATGTTATACAGCCTTCATACAAGAGATAGTAAGAAATCTGGGAGAATACTAAAATCCTAAATATCATGCATTTTTGGGAATATAAAAAAATCGTGCACAAACACTTGTCAGACGCGGAGATCGAACCCACGACACGTCGCGCACAGTTGCGGTTTGGTGACTTCAACCACTTGGCTATCCCTACGTCAAAAAATGTATTATTCCATTTGTCTAATATAATTTATATTTTTTACCGACTTTTGACACTGAATGTACATGATTAGTTATTGCGCAGATGCCCTGCGCACGCCACGCAGTCTACAGCCTAGATTAGTTAAGGGCAATCGTGTCACCTGAGGGTTAGGTCCCAGTGTGCCCTCTGCGAGTCAGCCACTCCTTAGCGAAACAGACAGACAGAAGTTCAAACTTTATATCGGCCGGGATAAGCAGTGAGGCCTTGATCTTAAGCTATGCCTACACAGTTAAGAATCTTTTGAATAATAGTGCTATTTCGAAATGTCGTTTTTGATTCAACCAACTTTAAAGAGGAGGTTTTTTATTCGTTTGTATTTTTTTTTTCCACGGTTTTATACACTCACTTTGTTTGTTGTTCTGATTGGACTTTTGTAACTAAATTTTGAGACAATTCCCGATAAACTAGCTGGCTGAAATTTACAGGGTAGCTTTATACCCGATGACAATGCAATTTACAATTATAAAAACGGCTGAACCGATTTTGATAAAATTTGAATGGAGTGACCCTTAAAAGCGTGGGTTCTTAGATGTTACTTACTTCGAGTTGGATGAACCTATTTTCTTGATTCTTTTTCATTTAACGTGAAATAGCTGTCCTTTAGTTTTTTTTATAAAAAATCATTAATTTCTCAGCAGAATTAACAGCTCAGTAGTTTTTATTTGAAGATGTAAGTACGTTTTTGTTCATAAAAAATATTATGCGAATAATACTGCTACGATTTTAATGGTTGGTTACTATCACACCAAACACCAACACACATACATTAATATAATTGTATTCTTTTATCTCACAAGTATTTAGGTCATAGTAATTTCTATTTAATATAAACAGCTTCATTAACTATTAATATGACTGATTGTTTAAATAGTAGTTGTTCAAGTTTTTTAATATTTATTTTGTATTTTAACGAAAATATTGAAAAAGTATTTATTTTAAATTGCACCCAAATAGTTATAAATAAGGTAGACATTTTTATTATCGTTTACGTGATAGGAGTGTATAGGAGTGATTCTTCGGAAAAAAAATCAATAAATTGTAAGTAATCGTAGTGTCTATATGTTTTGATTCTTGTGTTATCTATAGTATAAATAAAAAGCTTTGGTACTGTACTAGTTCGCATTCAAGAAACAAAACATAAAATTACACTATCTACACTGTCAACAATAAGGTGAGAGGAATAATTTCACTCTCATTAAAATAAGATTTTTTCAACATTTAAATTTGCACTTCTATTTAGCTTGGAATATAAACAATTTTCAGATAACAAACTTTAAAATACCTCAATTCGTAGACACTTCCTTCACTCCACATAATAATACTAATACCTACACAAAAAAAACAACTGACATTGACCAATAACTAAAATTTGAGAACAACAACGGACGCAAGGTTACACCTGCCGCAACACCGCCGCGGGAACCGAACCGCGACACCTGTCTGACTCATTACCACTGAGTCATTGTGTGTTATGTCGTGAAATGAACAGTTAGCAAGTGCGGAAGTTCTTGAAACGATGACGATGATGACGATGATGATGATGAGTATACATAAGAATATAAACAACATAGAAACTATGTTAGGTATGTATGTCAAAATCCTACTTAATATTATAAACGCGAAACTTTGTATGCATGGACGCTTGTTTCCCTTTCACGCAAAAACCTATGAACGGATTTAGATGAAACTCGGTGCACAGATAGTTTTTATCCCGATTTAATGTTCCCGTGGTTCGATATACAATGTAGCGGGCGGACCCGCGAGCAACAGTAAGTGATTGCTTTATATAATATATGCAACTATGAAGTTAATATAGATTTCTTTTTAAAATTTTACCTTAATGAGCAACAGTATTAACTGCAAGTAACAGATGATTCTTTGCTAGTCACTATAATCACAAAAGATATGTAATACTACCTTACCAGGATTAATAAAAATTATAAGTATTTGTATGTTTGTGTGTGTGTTGATGCTCTTTCACCCGAAAACGACTTAACAGATTTAGATAAAACTACTTACGATATATGTTATGCTTTTAAATAATATACTGTAGCCAATCTATTATTCTGAAATAGTGAAGAAGAGAAATCTTATATTTTATAAGCTACAGGTAGAACCTAGTTACACATATTATAGCACAGCAATATACATATTTTTTATTCTTTACAAAAGCATAGAAACTGCTCATGAATAAGGGCTGTGGACCGGCTAACAGGAACAAGTGAGCCATACTCAAATTATACACGTGAGTAATGGACACGGGTGGACATACTGGTCTTATATAAAGTATGTTGGTAAATATTGTTCATAAATATACAGAACCTATGTTTAGTATTAACTACTGATAGTCTGATAGGTATAAAAACCTTGTTCAAATAATAGTGATCCAATGTAGAGAGAGAATCATAAAAGAATTTGGGCAAAGAGGGTTTAGGGGATCACCTAAAGCATTTACTTTACATGCGATTAAATAATGAGATTTTCACTATGGGTTGCTCCTGTTTTACTAGGTATAACATACAGTTTCTAACAACATAGCCTGATGAATTGCACGCATCAGTTTCTAGCTGCTAGTGTTTTCCAAAAATAAATATCCATCAGTATACCATCCTTGAATTTCAACTGTCTAACTATCATTGTGCATGAGATACTACCCACTAACAGACGAGAAGGCAGACAGCAGTGATTCAGTAATAGGGTTCAATTTTTACCCCTTTATTTATTTAAATAATTTAATTTAATTATCACACTAATCTACCATTACAGGTTACTTAACCTAATGCGGTAGCTAGGACTAATCAAAGGTCTAAGTATTTATGTGAACTAGGATTTCAAAGATTGAATTATTATGCACATAGTTGCAGGTTGATACGGAACCCCTTACAGGATATGTTTATATTTGGACTTCTTACATAAGAATGCTCCTTACAAAGTAAAACAAGATTATTTGATCTTACACAACAGCCCATTGACAAAAGTTGAACATTTCCTGTGATTGTCACCGCCATTGTGAATGGACAATAATAAGATATGTTAAACAGGTAGGTTTTACTTGAAATTCAAAGTAATAGTTGATACAGTAGTGTTATGGGGTGAAGTATGAGGGTTTTACAAGTAATATGTCATGTTATGAGTCCAAAAATAAGTAATTCTCATAATTAAAATGCAGTTTCTATGTAAGATAGATAGAAGATAGACTGTTTTTTTACTGAAGTCAAAATATTTGTAACATCCTGCCATCACTTGCATTATGTTAATGCTGTTGTGGAAGCGTTAGTATACTACATAGCAAAGGTTTCCATTTCTCCAACAACTGTAATAACCAAACTGTAAAATGCGCTATAAGGTATTCTGTCATAAGGCAATGTATTGAGATTATTGTGAAATAGTAACATTAATTTAAATGATAAATTCTGTAAGTAGGATATATCATCACATTTCCATATCTTTTTTGATAATGCTGTTGTTGACACTTCCTATCTGAATACCAAAATGAAAAAGAAATGTCGAAAAAAAACTCAAGGCTCGTAAGGGTTGTTTCTTTTAAAGTCCAGAATAATTAATTAAATGGACGTACAAGTGTATAAACCAGTTTTAAAGGAATATTATTACAGGTGTGGAAGAGTGATGCCACTCTACACTATGTAAGAACATATTAATATTAATGAAAGTGTTGGTAGAGCCTCCCGGTTCACTAAAACACTTTCAGTTAGTAATCTGTTATATAAGTATATGACAGTAATTATGATTACTTCACTGTCACAATGATTTGTTTAATGAAAGTTTTATGGTAATTTATTAGTGTTGAAAACACTAGGTTTAGTGAGTCATGGATAACAACCATAAGTTTTATTACTTTTATAAATATTGAAATTGAATAATTTTTAATGTCATGATTGGTCATGGGAGGTTCAAGTGGTGGAAGAGTTGGAGGGCCTTTGCCCAGCAGTGGGATTATTTAGGCTAGAAATAATAGTGTTTGGACATTAAGACATTGAAAACCAAGTATTGTGTTAGTTAAGTTTCTGTCCTGTTGGGATGTTTATCATATTACATTTGGAGACCATGTGTTTATAGTTTGTTGTAAACAGGATTATTTTTTTACAGTAGAATTCAAAGTAGAGCGTAGCTTATTTTTATTTTGTGCAAATACTTAAAAGTTTTGATAGTCCTATAACATTCTTAATGAATGGTAAGTAAATTATTATCATATCAGTCTTATTCAGGGCAATTTACATTTTCTGCATAAATGTAACCATAGCATAATGGTGTTAACTTTAAACATTAAAACATAATTTAAAGACCCAATAATATAAGCCACTTAAGTGAACCTAATTTGTTTTCTAATTAACTTCAATTAAATCTGGCTATTATAGTCCAACAGGAAAATAATGATAAAAAATATATATTTATATTTACTAATTAACCAAAGTCACAAGTACAAAAATTGTGTTTACATAATCACTTGTAATTTTCTTAATTGTTTTAAATAATAAAAAGAGTTTTGGAACAAAGAGATGTAATGTGTTTTAGTAGAACAACACCTTTGGGTGTGTTCACTACTAATTAGTATACCAGACTCGTCTTGCATTCAAGGTCACATGTAACACGTGTTTTTTATCACTAATACACCATCATAAACAATAAACAATACTTAATACAGTTTTTCTATAAATATATTCGTATCAACATTTTTTTCTTGACGAAAAATAATTTTATCACATACGATATTTTGTTACATTTTTTAGCGACAAATCGCCGCGGAATGGGTGTCACTAAAAGCACTTTCGTCTTAGATATGGGTAAATCAGAGATTAAAGTATTTTAGAAAGGCCCCCTACCTTGTATACATCACCGTAGGTTCCCGAACCAATCCTCTGAATGAGTTCATACTCATCTTGTGGATTCCTCCGAGATATATCCGAACTTAAAACACCACCACTATGCGCCATAATCACTATTGAACACTATATTAACATTTATCTACACTTTCATCTCATCATTCACATAATTATTTAACACACAACGTCGTGAAGTAAATTATTTTTCTATCACTCGACTCGACATCGTCTGACGTTTGCCACAGTGCTATTTGTGGTGTTGCCATACAAACTTTATAATGTACTCCTATTACAAAGCACATTTTACTTTAATAAGCGTAAAACTTCGTTCCCAACACAAATATCTTTCGCTTTCAATACAGTTTTGATTTTTGAACAATTTAAGACTACCTGCTTACTTACTATTCATTTCGCAATGAAACGCAAATTACCAAAAGTCAGGTATTTATGACTGCGGCAATACTGATTATTTCTGTCAGAATTTCCTTTTTTTATGGTTACCATAGATGGCATATAATTTAAAAAATATATAGTTACGACAAAAAGGTATCATTCGTGATTTCAGCCAACAACTAATATAAAATCATTAACTCAGATGATAATAGATTTATGCGTTATATTTTAAGGCATTTATGGTATGACTCAGCTCCGTGCTATTGCACTGAAGTACAACTTGATATTTTTTAGTTTTAAATGACTAATATTATGCTCTGCCGCACAAAATGATCGGTTCAAACGAAACCTATGAAAAAGAACCTACCGGTTGTGTTTGAATGGTTTGCTTTTGTCGTTTTCCAACTATTAAATAAGTATTTATTGTGTCTTCTTCCTTATTATACCCACAAACTTTACAAATAGACAGTCCGGCTTTCTCAATGCTAAATCGTAAAACTGAAGCAATATTGATGGCAAGAACTTAGTTCACCTATGAAGTAACTTAAATGAAATTTTCGTTATTTATTAGCGTCGCTGTTTCTACATAAATAATTGTGGCCTGCATTTCACATTCCGCACGAAATATGTTACGATAGACACTGTTTATACTTCACTTGGGGACCGAGCGCACTGCTTGGATCTTTCGAAACTTACAGGTTTCCATTGCTAAGTTAAATTGAGCAATTAAGTTACAGATGTGATTAATTTGAACAAGATCTATGTACAGACAACAAATAAAGTCTGTCAATCCGATTTTTGACTTTTCTTACTGACTGTACTACTCGTAGGAATAGTTTAAATGGTTTTAAAGATCTGTCTGGCTCAAGTAAGACGGTGTATATGATAATTGAAAATACTTTCACGTACTGTTGGCATGCTCAAATTAATATGTATGGAAAAGTCGTGCGATGAAATTGAAATGAATAATAAGGCTTGATAGATAAAGATTGTTATACAAAATAAGAAGCTCAATATTAATAATAGAAAAATTACCATGATTAATTCTGTGCCCAAAGGGTAAAAACGGGGCCCAACTATCTTGGAGTCACCCAACCTAAGTATTTGTTTATCTTCAGCCTATTTGTATGAAATGCTTTTATTGTCGGCTATTTTCTTATGCTTTATACTTTAGCCCAAAGCACTTAGGAAGCGGTGACGGGTGGGCAAAACTGGGTGCTGTCCAATGTAATTTGACCTTCACAAAGTGCTACTTAGTAGCCTAATTTGAGTAAATGGCTTTTGATTTTGATTTTTGCCCGAAAGTCGAAGTTTAATTAAAATTAAAACTAGCAATATTTCAATAAGAAAGGGTTAAATGTAGCAATATGCTTATATTTTAGTATTAATAAAACAAATAAGTAATGTTAAAATGGTATATTTATTACAATCCAATATCTCCAGCCGGCATCCATGTAACTTCTTACAAAATTTGTTTTACGCCGACATCATTAATAACTTCTACAACTTTATTATAAAATTATATAATCTTTTGGTACAATCCATTTTAAGTGCACTTTTACAAACTTTACCACTTTACGTGTCGTTTCGGCTACTCGAGTTAAGCATTCGGGGAAATTTATAATTTCCGGAAAAAAAGTGACATCGTAATACGCGTCGGCACAAAGCTTCAATATCGCTTAGAAAGCGTTAAAACTAATGAAAAATCGTCTGTATAACTTAATTTTTCAAGTAGTTCATTTAATGATTTACTATTTATATTTAAATATATATCTTCTTCTTTGTTTAAGAAGAAGGTTACTTAGAATGGATTGCTATTTGAGTTGGGTACTTTCACAATAATATTGAATGCTCAAATCTACATCTACCGTCTAAGTACTGGATTGAACGAAACTTTGGAAGATCCAATCCCTATGATATTGATAAAAAATCTACGTTACTGGTCTGCGAAAGTACTGCACTCAATAAATTGTAGGTTATTATGTCGGGTTTACATATACATTTGAGTTAATACATAACAGAATTCAGGCATGGTGTATAAGTAACATTTACTAATTTTGTATCGTCAACACATGAAAATTTCAAACTTAACGGCTTCGTTACGTTACAAATTTGACAAACACAAATATAGAGACAGACACAATTATTATATTGTACCATTGCTTATGGGTTTGGTCGAACAGCCGGAATACACAGTTTGAAATCAACAAGCTTGTATCATGAAAATTTAACAATATTACATAAATTTCTTACTCTGCAACAATTTGTTAACTAAAATTTTTAAGTTAAAACATGCAGTCAGGCCTCAATTAGCTAATATAATATATTCAGTGCCTTTTCGTATCACGATTCAAGAGTAACATGTAAGTTTGACAATTGAAACTATTATGTATCATCAATTTAATTATAAATAATATTTTTTTAACTCTTCCACCGAATTTGTACTAAATGCTATCATAGTATATTTACAGGGAAGTGAACGGGAAACAATAGTTTTTTTATTTGGTAAAAGCGCTTAAAACGACAAAAGAATTAGATAAATAGCGTTGGTTGTCCAGAGAGGTATTAACAGGGGATTTATTGTTTTAATTGCTAAAACCGAATCTCAAAGACAACATAAAGTGTAGAAAAGAATTGAGAAATGCATTAATCTCAGGCATATAGCTTGATAAGCTGTTCAAAAACATACATTGATATAACGTGGGTATATTTACATTTGAATGACCTGAATTCATACGGAAATAGACGTGGAAAGTTAAAACCTTCTGCACAACCCACACAAGGAAGTAAGGTCAAAGATGTGATTTAAAACAACAAACAATTTCGTTCGCGTAATATTACAAGCGGAAAATTTCAAGCATGCTTTGGCACTTTCACCATAAATAAGTAATTTTTTTTTTATATTTTTTACTAAGTGGAAGAAAGAATTGTAATACAAATGTCTATTACATTATAGAAGGGAACATTTACAAATTTAACCTATTACTCTATGAAAACAAATATACACACACAAACGAAGTAATTTATTTTATATTTTGACGGAAAGAGATCTGTTACGGATTTTGAAAATGTATCTTTACAAACGATGTACGAAGACAAGAAATTTTGTGTTACTCTCTAAAGATTTAGACACATGAGCGAATCGATCGACTACGAAACGGTTAAATCGAGAACTTAATCGTTTTCAATGGTGCAGTGTACCCTCGCCCATATGAACACATCACAAACAAACAAGCAAGATATTTTAGCGCTAAAAAATAATAAATTATAATAATTCACAAAATAATTTTATACTCAACTACTGTAAAGTGCTCAATCACACCAATTTACCTATTTTTTTCAATTAATTAATTATTTTTCATTATTCTAATCAAAAATACATAATAACCAACTTCAAAGAATTATTTCTAATGGTAATAATAGGGGAAAAAAGTATCTTAAAAATTAATAGTAACATTAAATAAAAGGATTAAAAAATAAAAACAGGTCTAACGTTATTTTTTCACGAACTAGATCAGAGGCTAACTACATTTAAAGAAATATAACTTACTCTTTTTTCTCGTTGAATAAATAATTTCTTTCCTCTGTTGTCTATGTCTACGCGTGAGCAAAGCGTCCATAATTTTATTGCATCACTATTTTGTCTCATTTGGAATTTGAGGTTAGCTGACGCCATATTGGGGGGAATTTAAAACTAGTATATAGTTGCCGTGAGGCGCAACAGTCTATGAATTGTCTATTTACGATAAGAGATGGCGCTGGTGTGGGGTCTCCGGTCAGACGGTAGGAACGAGGTTTCACCTGCGGCTGGCGCGGGCGCGGGTGCTGCGGCCCGGCGGCGTCTTCTTAGCTTTGCTGGCCTTGGCGGGCTTCGCTTTAGCTTTGGCGTTGTCTTTGCGTTTCACTTTGGTATTGGCGTTGGATTTCGCCGAGCGGTTGCTCTCGATGGAGTTGACGCGGCGGTCGGACTCGAAGGAGAAGGCGGGGATGACGGCCTTGACCTCGGAGGGCGACAGACTGATCTCCAGCCGCCGCCGCCGCGAGCGCGTCATGCGCCCGTTCTGCGGGTCCTGCAGGTCCAGCGTCAGCGGCGCGGTCTTGCTCCTCTTGGCGCGGACCACCTTCCTCTCCTCAGGCACGGCAGGCTCGGGGCTGCTCTTACGCGATGACCTTCCGTTCTGTCCTTTCTCCCTGAGGACAGGCTTGGTGACCTCCTCGTACCTCCTCTTGCGAGTCACCCTGGTCACTACGGTCTTCTCGTTTTCTATAGATTCTTTAGTGGCCCTTGTCTTATCCGGAACGCTGGTATTCCTGAGCACTCGTTTCTCCACTTGTTTCCTCGGTCGGCCGCGTTTAGCCGTAGTTTCTACTTTACTGCGGAGTTCTCGATCCCCGCTACCGTTGACTTCCTTCTTAGCTTGTCTGGTCTCCATTTTTCTGCGTTTCCTTGGTACGGGGGATTTGGATTTCTTTGCGCGACTAGTTTTGGGGAATGCGACTTCTGTGCCGTCGAGACCTTGACTGCTTTCTATATAGATGTAATCGTCTAACTTAGATCTAGATTTCGCGTATGTCTTTTCTACTGGTTTGACGGTTGGTACGTCGTCGTCCATGTCTGGGTAGGTTGGTTCCGCTGCTTCCGTAACGGGGGTTTCGATAGTGTTCGCTTTGATGAGTTCGACGTCGTTCTCTATGGAGTTCTTGTTCATTCTATTCTTGAGTGTGTTTATGGTGTCTAGTAGGGAGTGTTCCTGCGTGTCCTGGTCGTTGGTGTCTGACTGTGAGGTGCCCGCCTCGGACGCGCTAGACTCCCGATGCTTGTTCTTGTAGCGACGCTTGTAGAGATCCGCTTTCGTCATGTCCTGTGGACGGTGGAATATGGTTTTATTATAAACATGGGAAATTAAGTTACCAAGAATCTTTTCGCATTAAGTTGAGATACAGCTTAATGTGTTTATCCAACCATTTAATAGGCTTTAACCAGCATATCATTATCTTTGTTTCTATAATATAATCAAGAAGGGGGACATCCCAAAAAGTACTTTTATTGTGGTCTAGCAACCTAGTGACCGTTATCAATATTCTTTGTACCAATAAATTTGCCTCGAGACAGAACTTCGACATATTTCATATGTGGATTATGTTAATGGCTAGAAGAATATTGAAAATAGCCGATGCTATATTGACAGATACTCACAGCAAGTTTAAAGCTATTATTCTCGGGTATGCTGATGCCGAGCGCGGCCAGCAGCTCGTCAGTGCCGAACCTCCGCAGCGGGTCCACCGCCAGCAGGCCCAGGATGATGCGCTTGCTCTCCGTAGAGATCTTCTCCCAGATCGGACCTGAAGAGACGCAATTAATATGTTATTGTAGATCAAACTGATTAAGGAAAAATCTAGATAGGACAATTAGAATGAGGTATTTTCCTTAAAAAACACGACTCGAAAACGGGACACGACGTGATTTAAGCTTTCATTAGGGCTTTTATAGCCGTAAGTCCGAAGTCGTTTGACATTTATTAAGTTTGGATAAGTATTTTATATTTCAAGTCAGTTGTGTTTTTGTAATTAAGAAATATTATTCAAAATTAATATCGATTAAAAATCAATCGATCTTTACAAATACTTCACCCATAGGTTTTAAATTAAGCTTTAAATTGCTGAAATCCTCATTAAGTTTTTAAAAGAAACATAACAGAAAAATGTTGTTTACAATACTGACCATCCATGGTAAAGTTCCCGGTCCTGATTCTGTCCATGAAGGACGTGATGGGCTCCTTCTTGGAAACAGGCTGGAACGGCGCCTTGCCGCATAGCATGTAGTACTGTAGTAGAAAAATAACAAGTTGATATCGAGAATTCCTTTGTCAACTTGTAGAATAGATTGAATTTATAAATTGGCTCGAAGAGAGGAATTCCTTTATCTATTTTATATGTATCTCACTCACAGGAATTTAATCCTTGTATTGGAGGTTTTACGGTTTCACAAACATTCAAGTCTCATGCACAAATACAACTAGAATAAGGACAAGCTTTTATGGATAGCATCAACGCTTGTCTTACCCGAGGATCGAACCTACGACATGTGGTGACCTCATCCAGTCGGATGCAAAATTGCAGTGATATGTTAAGGGTATAAAAGTTTTGTAAAAAAGAAGTCTTTGAAAAGCTCACACTCTAGAGCCGATAATAGATCTCGATGGCGTGCAATTTGGGAGGCCTATGTCCAACAGTCGACGAACATGGGATGATGATACGAGATATATTATACTTACATAGACGACCCCCAGACTCCAGAGGTCGCACTGCGGGCCGTAGCCGGGCGCGGCCGCCGAGCGCGCGCGGGACACCACCTCCGGGGCCGCGTACGGTAAGCTGGTACGATACAACAATACGATATTACATTTGTAGATACAACTTGTAAAGTTTGAGGACTAAATTCTCGTATACCGCACGATTTGTATATGAATTTATATTTTTCTGTATAATCTTGGAAGACAAGTTCTATTAGAAGTTTCTCGGATGGTTTTTCCTTTCCAGCTAAAGCTAAAACATTAAGCATCAGAGACAATCAGAGTGTTTTGACGTTTTTAAAGTGTTATAGTAGTGTACTTTCTTTTTTCGCATGGTTCATGTACATTGTACAAAATAGTGTCAAAGTTTTACAGATGCAATTTGTGTCTGACATGGCACGCCATGACACGACTTTCAAAATCCTCAGTTATGCGGGATCCTGTATGATCTTTCCCCTCACTATATTTTACAGGTTTTAACTTAGGACAAGATTTCGAAAATACATTGATGCGTAATGGTATTCGAACCTGCATCCTCTATCTTAGCAGTCCAACGGTCATACTAAGCTGGCACTGCTATAGTATTATGAAAGTGTAAGTACTATAGGTAAGTGTATTACCTGAAGCAAGGCGTCATCATCCGCGGCCTCTCCTCGGCGCAGTCGGGCGTGCGGCGCGCGAACCCGAAGTCCACTACTTTGACTTTAGCCTCGCTCAAGCGGCTGCTTGATAGTAGGATGTTCTGGAAATAATATACAAGGTGAGTGTGTTTTCTATGAGGTTGAAAGATAGTGTGAAAAACATCAGTGTTTAGTTGAATTTGTCTAAAGTTATGGAATGTGGGCAGGTGCTAAGATATATAGACTATCGTTGAGCTTTTTTAAAAAATGTCCTTTTAAGTAGGTGAAACAAATCAATGCTGACGTAAAACGTGAGTAAATCAAGTGATTACTTCCGAATCAGTGTGATATTGTAGAATATGGACAGAATTATAAGGTTTTTATGATATATCTGGCTGCGTTTCAATCTACGACGTATTGTCTGTCTATCTGTGGCGTTATAGCCCCCGAATTAGCGATTCGGGAATTTCAATTTAGTTTTAAAAGTGACTGATTTTGGACACGATTGACCAAGATCGGTGGAGCCATTTATAAATTGAGGGGATTTTGAGGGTTCGGAACACATATGGCACATTTGGCATGTGGTACCTCTGGCTTGAGGTCCCTGTGCACGACCCTGCGCGCGTGCATGTGCCGCAGCGCCAGCGCCAGCTGCGCCAGCAGGCGCCGCGCCGCGCGCTCCTCCAGCGCGCCCGCCAGCTGCGCCGACAGCTCGCCGCCCGCCGCCAGCTCCGTCACTATGTACGTGAAGGCCTGCAGGGGGGGACAAACTAAACTATACCTCTGCATCTTAAATATAAACAACAACAATCCCGGACGAACCCAGAAAGGAAAACAAATTTTACAATTTTCCCTAGACAGATGAAGCAAATTTCAAATGCAATCAATTCGAGTAGAAAAGAACTGCAAACCAAACATGCAGTTAATATAGTTAGAAATGTCTTTTCCTTTCACAATATTAATACCCCCAGAATCAAATACCCACAAAAATGACACATACTTCCTTCTCAAAATTTCTCAGAATTAGCAAATACTCATAAGATTCGCACTTTAATACATAACAATAAGGTTCAAAATCATATAGCACAAAGTATCAAAACTTACAGAATCATGGAAGACCTCGTGCAGCGTGATGATGTAGGGGCATCCCTGACACGCCTTCAGCAGCTCGATCTCTTGCTTGATGTCTTTCTTTTGAGTCGAGATTATCTGATGAAAGAGTATGAAGTAAGTTCACTTACGTACATTTACGCCTAAAGTACGAGTACATTGCCTATCAAAACATTGTAATCGTGTAGTGTATGTCCCATACTCACTTTGACGGCGTATTCCTTGCCGGTCTGGCGGTGGATGCACTTCCTGCAGACGGAGTACGAGCCGTCGCCTAGAAGCGGAGTGCTCAGCTCCACAGCGTACTTTTGGAAGAACGGTGAGTCCTGAATGGATTATTAACAATATTAATACAAATCAGACAAGTATAAGACAGATTAGCATATTTTTTTAGAAAAAGGTGTTTCTTTTTTTTAATATCGAATTCTGCACTGAGGAATTTAATACTTCAAACGCAAAATTTTGAAATTTTTGGTCATCTAGAAATGTTCATCTGTAAAATTACAGTCTGGAAAGTTTCCAGTGATATAAGAAAGAAGGGTAAGATAAACCAATCAAATGTTCACATGATAGTAGGTATTTTAAATTACCCATTGCTTGTTGCCATTAAAAGTTTTACTATTTCTAACACTTTCCCTACCACAAACCATCTATATATCAATCAGTATTAAAATAAGTTACACTAGTAATTGACGTTACCTTAGCGACCCATCCTTTGAGTTTGTCGTGTTTCTGTCCCGTGGCTTGCATCCATATCTGGTCCGATATCACATTCTCGGAGAACAATATACTCGGCGCTACATATGAGTAACCTGTGAACGAAATGATTCTAAATCAAAACCCATGAAAGAGGTTCGAAACTGGAGAATTGCTAGGGCGAGAAATCGTGGTATTTTGGTTGATAGAGAGACCTTTAGAAGTTTATCTACCGAAAATCAAATACCACATGCATGTTTTAATGGTCGTGGGAAGTCTATGGGAATTCTTCGATTAGACAAAATACGTCCCAGTGAAACACCTGTTCATTTGTTTAAAGGGAATTTTCCCATATAAATTCAGCATTAGTCATTTACATAGCACTGAATAAAAAACATTGTCACTCAACACGTTCACCCAGTTGCAAGTATTGAAACATTATCATTTTTCATTCATCAGCAAACAGATCCGAATCTGGTTTGGTTTTCACGAGCGCATTGAGCATCTTCAACATCGGACCATTGTGTTTCAAAATGGGACAATAAGCTGTTTGTTTTCTAGAGCCGTTACAATTATTTGGCACATGAAAATGACCCTCCTTGGAATTTCTCGATAGTCTCCAGAGAGGTTGTAGTACAGGCTTACCAAGGAACAGTTTATCGTGATGCTTGGGCGCCTGCGCAGGCGAGTCGGTGGGCGGCATGCGCGTGAACTCGTCCGCGAAGTTGCACGTGTCGGCCGCGTGCGTCAGCACTGGCACGAACGGAGCCTTCACCTCGCGGTTGGCGACGCCTTCCCAGTCCAGGTTCTATGGGAGAATGGTAACTTAATAAGGTTTCTAGTACTTATTCTAGATGAGATTGTTATATAAATTCTGATCACCATTAGATCAGGTATAGTTTATGCATAGAGTAGATTGACGGCTATATTCAAGTACCACAATGAGTTATATAACTAAACAGTTAAAGTTACAATACGCCACTGTATTTATCACCGTCAATGGAAATTTAAAGGCATTTAAGTAAGTCACTAAATTAGATGTCATTCTTGAACCCCATCAGCAGGTGCTTGGGAAAAGATATCAACGTTATTCTTCTCTTTTATTCCTTTCACCGTGTTTTATTTTTGTCTAAGTTTTTTTCCTATTATTATAAGTACCTATCAGGTATGGTTGTATGGTATACCCGTTCCCGACATTCAACTAACCTCGGAACATGTATCTAACCTGGAAAAACGGATGCCTCTTGAGTTCCTCAGCGTCGCCCTCGCCACCGCCGAGCCGACGACGCGGGTCTTTCACTAGTAATCTGGGAAAATACAACACATCATTAGTGAATGTTTCAATTTTATTGCTACCAAAACATCTTCATCATAAGTTATTTGAAATAAAATCTGCTCTAACACAGTAAATCAAAACAAGAAGTACAATCAAAATTGGAGTCTCCTTTTATCTAGAAGAATTTATATCCTTAAATTTAAACAGGATTGAGTAGATAGGCGCGCAAATGGCTAAAGACATGCATAAAAATATTTAAAGAAAACGAGTTATTTCTCTCCAGGACATACAATTTAGCGAGTAGGCACAGGTCGATATACACTAAACATCTTGAGATATCTAAGACTTGGAACCTCATGCACTGTGATCCTGAATATAATAAATTCTTTTTCATTATGACAGAACGTTATATCGTTACATGTATTATCAAGATCTAGTGACTAATTTCGGTCCTGTACCTCAGTAATAATATCTATAATATTACTGTGCCTGATCGGAGTCTTCAATCACGAGCTGACGGGCATAACAAATATGCTAGTTATCACACTACACTCACTTCCTAATAAAGTCCTGCACTTCAGGACTGACATCGGGCGGCACGGGGTAGCTGCACCTCACAATCCTCTTCGTGATCTCCTGCTGTGTGTTCTTCTCGCCTTCCACTGTGAATGGAGAGGCTCCTGTCAGCAGCTCGTATGTCAGCACGCCGACGGACCACCAATCGACCGCCTAGAAAGAGAGGAAAGTAGGTTTAGATCTTCAGGTATTTAAAGTCAAGTCGTGCTAGACAGTGGCAGATAGGCAAAAAGATTGCGAAAACCATGTCGCTTTCAATATCAATAATAATAGGATAGATTGAGGGTCAGGTTTGCAACTGCTTAATATTCTGTATTTAGTTGACTTCGGCAAGACCAGAAACTGGTACCAACGTATATTATAGGCTAGGTCGATGCAATTTAAATAAGTTCGTTTTGTTGTCAAATTGCAAATGACAATAATATTTAAACTACATGCGCCTTTTAAAAAAGCTTTCAGTAACTTTGTTGAAAAATAAGTCCCTTAATTACTACTTGGTCAATATTGAAGTGAAAGCCTCATAGCAACAATAGCGTACATAGTATCGAATAACACTAAAACGTGAACCTGCAGAGCCTTTATTACAAGGGAACAAGATCGATTTTACCGTGTCACCATAAATAACGTAGTAGATCAATAAAACACCAGATCGGCCTTGGATAAAAGTAATGAGAACAGAGCATTTCCTCCGAGATAATCGTGAATTAAACGGCACTGATAACAGGTGATAAGTCATTGTTTGAATTACTATTGGGATGTATCAATTATGAAGATAAATAGAAGACTAACAACCGTAAAACGTATGCAAGACTAGAACTTAGGTACGAAACGTTAGAATTGGTGTGGTGGCCTTGTGGTTCCCTGCATGGATTTGTAAGCATGGGTTGCAGGTTCGATAACAAAATAGGCAAAGTATCTACCAATGTGACTTTTTCGAAGTTATAATTTCGTAATTGTTCTACGATACGATAGGAATATATCATAGGGAAATCTTAATTACAATATACAATATGAGGTGTAAAATTTATTGTCCACAACTGCAACAGTGAGCACGAAAAGATTTTTGTCCGGTGATAGGTTGATAATGGATATATACTACAACAATTGCTATTTGTCTTACTATACTGCGGAAGACGAGAATGAAATATTAAACTTAATAAGAAACGAACTCAATGTCATCTTGAATACATCTCCTATAATAAATAAACGAAGTTTTAAATTTAATTCCGGAAGTAATTACATTTACAACTTCAAGTGAAATTTAAAGTACATACGAACAAGTGTGTTAAATAAATACTTAAATTAAAAACAAAATACACAAAAAGTCGCGTATATCGCCGTGATAAAATGTACATTTGACATTGGTATTCACGTGCGATATTGAAACAGAAATATAGAGAGATATGTATAGAAAAGACACGTGCCAAATAAAAAGAAAAACATTCGAAGCACGTTTTTAGATAACGACAAAATATACGTATAGTTGAGGAACATATTAACACAGCATTTAGCAAATATATGTATCCAAAAAACGACTAAAAAGTTCTTGTAATTTTCTTCGTGTGAGAAACGAAGATATCCGAATACATCCGATGTTAGCCGAACTCTCAAGAACATGCGCACGCGTCTTGTAAACCTTGGCGACTGATATTAACAACGCAACATAAATTGTGGTTATATTGTAAACAACTTTTTATGTAGAAAATAATGAAAGTACTTATATTTACAATTCTTGTTGCTATTAAGCAATTTGTCCTTTCATTGTGAGGTCTTGGATTACGCTTTCGTAAGTTGTAATTTTCTTTTAAGTTAAATATAGGCCGGCAGACAATGTTGTAAATTGAAGCCTATTTATGTCACCCCTTTTTATTATAGTAACGACCTCTCTTCATAATTTGTCCTTTAGATAAGAACGTGTAAGCCTATTTTTAGATGCGTGAATACATAAAATGTGTATTTTTAGATTGTGTTTACTCGTTACACGTTCATAACTGAGAAGCTAATATATTTTGTAAATTGTTTTTTTAATATTATTTATGACACAAACAATTAAACGAGTCATTAGGCCCTTATACTGAATGTACATTAAAGATATAAAATAACCGAACTTGGTACACAAAGAAGGCCCTTTTTTTAAAATATTACAAAAAACGACAATGTTTTAGTCAAATTTATCACCTATTGTTTACAGAATATAACCTTGTTTTATTTTGAAAACATAAACGAGTATTAAACTCAAGCTATAAGCCAATAAAGAATAGATTAAGTAAAACACTTAGTTCAAATTGTTTAGTTAATCGACTAAATTTAAACAAACACAGCTTTACAAGTGAGCCTATTGTACTGCGTTGTACGATCTGTAACAAAGGACTTATCTGAAAAGAGGTCAGTGGTTTGTTTACATCACGTCAAGATCCAAACATATGAACACACTTGACAGTTGAATTTGTTTAAAACTGGACTAGTTACACCTTGAGTGACCTAATGACCTAAATAATGGGTATTTTAATTTTGTTACTAAATTTTTACACTAAACTAAGAAAGTCTAAGTAGTTAGGAGAACGTTGCCGCGTTGGCTGTGGATAGGACATGACCACAAACCTAATAGCACTCTGCCTAAAATTGTATTATATTTTGAAATCTGTTAACTAGAGGTTTAATAAAATAAAAGTTGATTTTTTTATCTTTCAAAGATGTAAAAGAATTAAGAGTTTCTTAATTCCGTAGATAATTACCTAGACTCTATTTAAAAAGAGTCTATCATCGCTACAATAAAAAAAGGTCAACAAAAAAAAAACATTCTACATACAAATAACAAGATGAAATCACCGCAACAGTCTGACTTTGAAAAATTAAAATAATATCTTCCTCGTAAAATGCAACGATTGCAAGAGAGATATAACATATTTGCAACATCATGCACCGGAATCAACATCTTTTATTCCTCGAGATACCCGCCAAAATTTAGTTTATTTAGTTTTTATTGAGGAAATAAGATTTGATGAGCGACCTTAAAACAAAAGATGAATAATTTTTGGTTCTTTGATGAGGGTTCATCTGTCAGCACCAACAGTTGATTATGACTTAACGTTCTCTATACAATAAAGAAATGCAAAAATATGCTTCAGAGATGCTCAATAGAATTAACATTAACAGTAAATTATAAAATACGACTTTCAGAATATAATGGTGATTTCAACAATCCCTAGTTTTCGAAAAGCAGTATAAAATTCACAATACACAGTTGATTTAATGATGATCCTGATTTTATGATGACGTGGAATCAACTAGGCAACAGCTAGTAGGTCACTCAAAACACTCCCGACACCAAAGCTGAACTTCTTTTATCCTTTATATCTGCATAAGTCGTCTCCTAAATATCAATCGACATTAAAATTGAATAAAGATACAATTGGCATTGACTACTTAATTGGCAAACAATTATATTAATAGCTTATGAATTTTACGTCTGAGTGATTCTGATCGTGTGTTTAATGTTTTAAATTACAATTTTAGTTATCAATGATATGGATAATTATTATCTGGCATTTTTTGGAATATTTAGCTGACTTGACCTTGGAACGAATCTTGAGAAGTTTTATAGGTTGTCTTCTGACTAGCTCTTTTTCAAGTAATATTGGGGCCATTGGGGGTAACTTGCAGATTAAATGGATTTAGTGAAACACCTTAATTTATTAACACAGTATCCCATAGTAAGACAGGTCGTCGGAATTCTAATGACTTAAGATTTTCAATGCTCATCATTTCGTTAAGATCAATAGCCGAACATAAGGTGTTGTAGATAGCCTTTTAACTGGATAAGATTTAGACATAAATTCCCCACAAATCTATATCTCATGCTAATTTGCACTCACAACCAATAACAATAAGATTTATTTTCTCATAAACCACAATGCGATAATTTATCTAATTCTACAGGGAATGTAGTGTAATTACCGGGAGTTAGCGGCGTCGTTAGGTCTAACCGGTTGCCATGGTTACAGGTTTAGCAACAGCTGCGCCTGACAACTGTCAAACGTGTTTGTTTAACAACTGGGACAGCAGATTAAAGGGTGGTTTTGGGTAGGGCTATTAACTATAATCAATTCAGGTTTTGTATGCTTCAAATATATACATATGGTAGGCATTCCAGGTGGACCGATGACCTTGATCAAGATCGTAGGAAGAATTTAAGTTCGAGAAGTGTATGGTGTATGTACCGATCGTCGTGGAGAATTTTGGAAGCCTTTGTTCAGCAGTGGACCTATTCCGGGCTAAGATGATGATGATGGTAGGTACATTTTTTGATACTAAGTACGTTTTAATTTTTTTTTTTATTCGAATGAAGGTTTATAGTAATGGCTACCCTATGTTATTGATATTGGATAGTAAAACAAGTAATGATGTAGAGACATGTCGTTAATAGGACAGTGAGAACTAGAAACGTATTACCTGGTATTAACCATATTTGCATTATGTAAAACACTAAGAATAAACGGAATACCACATTTTTGCATACCGCTTATCTAATCACTACATCTCATTTTGCTGGGTAACACAGCAAGACTGGTTGTCAAGCAACATCAGTTTATAATCTAGTATTACAGCGACAGCTATACTTTCACTCTCATAAACTGAATTGTCAGTTAAAGTAACTCTAACGGTACCTCCAACTATTAACTTCACCAAATCGCGTTAACCGCTACTTAAATCTTCTAGATACTTTTTTGACAGATGGCAAAAATTTGCGACCCGTTACTGACAATACTACAGTTTTCACCGAGACTTAAAATACAATTGAAATTGACTCTTATAGCTGGGATCTAAGAGTCTAGTTTCGTTCGTGCGTTAAGTCTAGGAATCAAACCTTGATCATGGAAGGAGCGAGGCCACGCCGGCAATCTTGAGGAAGGTTAAATCGGTACAACACGAGTAAGCTATTACGGACTTTATGAAAATAGTGAATAAAGTCGAATTCTGTCTGCAATAATGAGGCGAGCTAAGTTAACATTGGATTTAGTACTTGATGCGGGAGGTAATAAGGTTGGTATTTGTTTGTCGTGTCGCATTCGTATCTAGGTCGTGGAAGAGTTTTTGGCAAGTCCGTTGGCTGGTAACAGAGTAAATTTACCGTCGGCAGAGAATGTGTTTGGTTTAAGATGATGCTTATTTCTTTTCTTTTATTTTATCGTACTTGGGTCACGTACACTATAACTAACTAAAGAGTTTGGTATCCTATTTGTAGAAACTTATTAGTCTACAATGTTCTTATATGTATTTCAATTTAAAAAAGGTTTTTATAAACCGAACTTACCAACCAGAACCCACCTTATTAATCTTACCCTTGCAATATCATGACGGGCCTGTTGGTCTAGTGGTTAGTGACCCTGACTGCTATACCGGGGGTCGTGGGTTCGATTGCCACCCAGGGCAAATGTTTATGTGATGAGCACGATCATTTGTTCTGTATCTGGGCGTAATTTATCTATATTATGTATGTATTTAGAAATATATAAGTATGTTTATCAGTTTTCTAGTACTCATAATACAAGCTCTGCTTAGTTTGAGAATAGATGGCGTTGTAAAAAAAAAAAGAAATAAAAAAAATACAAAACTCTGTAGAAAAATCTATGTCATTGTCAAAGTAAGAAAGATTTATAATATTTACAAACAAATAACATTATAACACAAATGCAGTAGATGCCATGGTTTCAGGAAATAGCAAGCCGTGCTTGGTACCGCCTCAAGAATAGATGTATAGTTGCATACAACGCGATTGCATTGGAAACATCATTAGAACTGCTTCACCCGGCTAATGGTATTTATTTAAGTGAAATATCAAGAGTATGGATGAACTAGATTACAGAGGGCAGTTTTAATTGGCATGGAATTATTTAGATTAATTAGAGAGGGAATAGTTTGTTTATTTGTTGTTTGTTTTAATCTGCGTCGGTAAGATAACTCTGTAGCCAAAAATGAAGGCGATTTCTCCGCAGTGAGATATGTGGACCGCGGTTAAAGATGAGTCATAGCAACATAATACCCAATTTTGAAAATATAATACAATCAAATCAATATCGCCAACAATCGCAATCAACCAAACCATATACTCAACATAAACTAACACTTAAAACAACATCATATAATATATGAAAGTTATTCTATAAAATACTTACGCATAAACTTTCACTGTCAATCTAACATCAACCCTCGATTACCGATTATTATAATTAGTTGGAAGAGATAAATTTGCGTCGTTATCGTGAATACCTTTGCAACCTTTATTGGATAGTTTGCTGTAGTCATTATCATGTTTGTGTTACATCCATCACAGTCATAACCTCTAGTTTGTGAAAGGTTGCAGTTTAATCTATTGTCAAAACAATTGATCACGATTTCGATTGGTTGACCGAAGACTACGGGACTTTTTAAAGTGTTAAATATGATATTTTATAGACAATTATCATTGTTTCGTGTTAATCAGTTTGGAGAAACCCATTGGAAGTTTGAAAATGATACTTATATACAGCCATAAATAACAATATAATCTGCGCAAAATTAACATATAGCAGAATTGAAATTGGGACTCTTTTGCTTAGCAGTGTTTTAAATATTTAGAAAATTTTGTCATACAAGATCGTCACGAGAGAAAAAGTTATGTAACGAATTATTTATTATGCGATAATTTCTGGTCATAACCGTGTCCTTTAAACAAATATAACAAAAACTATCCTACGAGGATACCTAGAAATGTCACAAACTAACAATTTAATGACGAGGAAACAGATAAACTACAAAAAAAATCTCATCTGGGCAAACAAGGCTGATCATCGGATATCATTTGATCTAATCACTTTATAATATAAGAAGTCACGATAAGGCAATCTCGTCTCAAGGATCTGTGAAGAAAATCTGAGGCTTACGACAAAGTAACATTACAAGATCAAAGGTTTAGCGTCCGCGGAGACTTAATTGATTTTCTATATTTATTAGAAAATGTAATGTTTAAAGATGATTAATAGCTTGTTATTATTGTATAGATAGGAAAAGTTTGTCTTCGCAATACACGCACAAATTAATAAACGTTAAAAAAACTATCTCCATTGAAAATCAAAGCTAGAATTTTGCTCAAATATTTAGATATGCCATAAGTAGTGATATACGGCTTCAACCGATACACATGCATCAAACACGGATTAAGCATTCTCGGGATATGCTAGAATAAAAATAATAATGGTATACTGTATTTTTCGGCTATTGTACAGAAACTGTTACATCATCTCAGAATTTATTTCCTTACGAACCAGTAAAGCTTAATAGACTCCCGTCTCTTGAAAAAAAAATAATCAAAACTATCACGTACTGTTGAGAACAGTTTAACAATAAATTGATTAAACGTATACTTATCGATTATCAAGTTTTAGTTGTAATATATTACTCATAGTTTTATAAATCAATGCCCTATTCACAATAAAGTAACTTGTAAATAAATAGACTAAAGTGATTAAGAGTGTTCGCACAACGCGCCGGTAAATACGGTGATTATTCATAAAACCGGGTTAACGAACACTATACACACAAACAAACATATTATGTGCATATTTACGTATACCTAGTTAATGCCCACTGGAATTTATACGAATGAATTTGCCTTTTAAGTTTTTACACTTCCTCGGTAACTTGGGATTTTTTTTCTGTTGTAAGTTGTATGTAAAGTTATTAATTGATATAATCACCGACAATGATCCGCATATTAGATGTATTTTTCCTGTGTGCTTCTCTCCTGCACAACCCACTCAAATTTGGCAATTGAAAACGATCGTTTTTACCAAGGAGGAAAGTCATAAGAATTTGAAGGAGAACGGCTCCAAATGGAGTAAAAAAACTACTAAAGAAAACCTAGCCTACACGTGTAATGCAAAACTAGGTTACACAGCTACAAATAAATCAAAAACGAACAATGCAAACAGTTTTCATTACAGCAAGTATAATAATTCAAGTATCGTGACACGAAGCTTTGAAATACAACTTTTACTTGAACTAATATTCTTCATATAAAAAAAAACAAGGCAATCGCTACTCGAAAACTGCTCTACCGTTTCCACAAAACATTTCTAGACATACAAACTTCGAGAAGGACAATGTAAAGTGCTATTAAGTGTTATATTGTTCTGTAATTTATGTAAGCAGTTTGGCAACGTAGGTTTCGCTCAATGCCAGCGCTTGGCAGATAATGATTTACGAAAATATTAAGGATAGCTCATTCGATTACATACATATGTATATATCTACTTACTAGCTTTTGCCCGCGACTTCGTTCGCGTGGACTTCAGGTTGAGTACGAACTCACATTAGAAACCTCAAAAATTGTAGCCTTTGTGTTATTCTGATGTATAAGCTATATTGTGGTAAAGTTTCATTAAAATCCCTTCAGTAGTTTTTACGTGAAAGAGTAACAAACATCCATATATCCTTACTTACAAACTTTCGCCTTCATAATAGTAGTAGGATTGTATGGAAATCTTGCTCTTATACCATGATATACATTATATTTTTTAATTCTAACGTCCAAATAATTAAAATACCAATCTGACAAGTCATTGTTACTTAGTTCAATTGTAGTACATTTAAGTGCACTTGTACTTAGCCGCATTCGGTAAGACTGGAAAGCCGACCTCAAAATCATTTGGGTAAGGCTTGATAAATGATAATGTTCAGTATAATGGGCCAATCGTCACCAATTACGAGACTTGTGGAAGCAGGACAACGCATTACACGTCGTAGAGCGACATCTCGCTCTCAGCTGTCTTACATTAAGAGGTGATAATAGACTCTCTGCTCCTTCTGTGTTCAATAGTTTTCGGATGTAAAACATTATTATTAATAATAACATTTTAAAGATCACTTGTTTCATTATTATGTATGTCATGAATATATAAAGCAATGTAAATGGGAGCAACTTGCAACTGAATATCGAGAACGTGTGAATAATTTGTTATCAATTTATAATAGGCCTGAAAGCCTTATCTTGTATTATAATCAAAATTGATTAGAGTAGAAAGGTATTTGAGATTAGATAGCATTAATCATGATAACAACTTTCTTTAAAATTGTTTCTAATTAAGGAGTTGGATGTATGTATGGAGGAGGAAAGCTGAAAGTCGAGCTCAGTGGAGTTCCTTGAGAGAGGCTTGAGGCCTATGTCCAGCAGTGGACTGACGGCTGATGATAATGGATATGTTTTGCCTTTAATAAACAAGTATAGATCATGAAAGCCCACTTGGGTGGTGTTCAAGCGACAAGGGCTCTAAAAATAAAGGATTTTCATTGTTGTTTATACAGCTTCTAAGCAAAAAAATTAATAATAGTTTCCATGTTAGAAGAATACGTACAAAAAACAAAAGCCTGTCCTAAAAATCTTCGATCAGTTATCACATGTAAGGTACGGCCGATTTCATTCTAATAAAATACTGCCTTGCTTAAAAGAAAGTATTCATGTCCTTCACAAGTGGCATTAAGAATACAACCGGCCTTTTCCGTAACACATTAAATACACAAACGTCTTATCTAAGACAACATTCATATCATTGATACATCTTTTCTCATCTTTCCGTTATCAAAGAGCGGCTTGAGTGGGCGTGCCTCGCCGAAGCAATTTGCATGACATTGAAGCGGCCGTGTTTCACAAAATTATCGCAAGACAAGGCCGCGACTGAAGTTTACCAAATACCGGTGGAACGTTATTACAAACTTATGTTTACCGGTGTCAGTGGCGCTAGGAGCGCTGTCATTACCTCAATAACTGTCAAATTAGTTCGGTAATATTTTAGTTCCAATTTCCGTCACGGGTAAGAATAAATTTGTCGTGCTTTGCTCGCGTGATTCCGTTTATGTTGTAAACATATTTGTTTATTATTTGTTTTGTTTATCCTTTGAATTTTGCTGCGATTGAAGTGGTTTGAGTTTCTTCATTTTAAGGGCATGTATTATATTACAAGTTTAACTAGTATCTAGTAGTCTTTAGAATAAGTAAAACAGTCTGGAAAAGAGATCTTTATCCAGCAAGGAAAAAGAATACAGAAGTATGAAAACCACACATATGACAGATATTAGCTTAGATTCGAAACAAAAGCTAAGTATTCAAATTCGATAAAGATACAAAAATAAATAAGATTATAATGAGAAAAACTGCTGAAATACCCAAGATAACTAACAGTTATAATCGTAATTAATACCAAGACTTGGGAACCTAACCTAAAACGACGCTATTAAAAATAAGGGCAAACATAAACGTGTAAAACGAACCCAAGGACTTAACTTAGGTACATTAGTACCAGCAATCCATTGTTGAATCAAACGGGTCGTGAATTTGGAGCAGTCACACAAACCTACATAGCTGGCGTATAATTAAAATTTAATTTAGATCTGATTCGAAGTGGGTCGTGTTATACTAGAATATAGTAGAGCATGTGAACTAGATTGAAGTGCATTTTCGTAGGTCTGTAGTAAGGATTATTTAATTGATTTGTTTAAGGGTGTGCGTAAGACTAGGTTTTGAACGCGACTTAGTAAGCATGGAGGTTGGTGTTCGCTGCAAAAGTTGATATTAGCTAAACATTTTATAAAACGTTTAGCTTCTATCAATGGCTCCTTTAATCAAAAATCTTCACAAACCCGCAAATTTTCGGGTTAACAGTAAAGCCACTACAGGCATTATAAACACTTGAGCATTATGAATTAACTGTTAGCTGCTACTTCGTAAATTTGCCCAGAACGAAATCCTATAAAATCTCTCGATTTGCCAAAGTTTCTGCCAGTTCCTGTCACGTTTTAAAACACCAGTAATAAGTTACAACACTATACAACTTTACTGTCGTTTTGTTCTCTTCTTGTCAGACAGGTCCAGATAAAAAGTATATCTTCACATAAGTTGTCAATAGAAGAAGTGTTCGTATCATTCTAAGCATACGGCTTTAAGTTCTACTTAAATTTTGTTTTAGTTTAAAATTGAAACCTAAATAAATTTCTGTTATGGTTTTATGATAGTAAACAACTTAAAATAGTATGAAAAGAGGTCGAATAACAATACTGAAATAGTTTTATTGGATCCGGAAGAGATTCAGGAATAGCTGTGTAATATTAGGATCAGAATTCAGGGCATGATAAACCCATATCCATCGTTACTACTCAAACATTCAGGACAAAATATCTAGAATTATAAAATTAGATATTTCAAGAATAGTATTAACATTTTTGGTAACAGGAAAATGAAAACTTACTTTCAAGTGTCAAAACTAAGTAAAGCATTCATTACTCTCACACAAAGATTAATTTTTCCATTTTGATTGAGTTTAAAACTTGACTACTTAAGGATAATTTTTAATCCGGAAATGTTAACATTAAATCGGAAAAAATACAAACCCTTTTTCATTCAAACACAATCAAACAACTAAACGAAGAACAAAATAGGACGAACATTACTGTTAACATACTTGGAATGTTGCTTAAACGTATGTAATACGTGTCTTCTGCCAAAAAAAAAATCACACACCATTAACCTCAGATACTTGCACATGTAAAAATAAAACTTAGATTTTTTCGTATCAAAAAGCCTCTTTAAACGCAAAATTCCAGTGCAATCTATAACGTTCAGAGACATAGTTGGTTCACGTGACTTGAACGGGCGACCGGTGGCCACGTGAGGCGAGCACGTTGTTACTCACACATTTACGTTTCAGACGTAGTACTGGGTACTGAATGCGTATACTGCGTACTGAGTGTATATTGGAGAGTGAATTTTTGAATAAAAAACGATTTATTTGCTAATTAATAAACTGAAAAGGGTTAGTTAGCGCAAGGGCTGGTTCGAGATGGTGTGCGACGGAGTTGGGGATGCGTGCTCTAAGTAAAAGAAACAATACGGTAAAAAAAAAAATAACGAAATACAATGATAATAACAGCAGAAGGAAATGATTTAGTTAATGTTTTCCTGAGATAAGCATAATTAGTCTTAATAGTCGTAGTACTTTCTATGAAGTGACAATAAAATTGCTCACCAAAATACTATATTCGATCTATCTAATATCTTCGGCCAATATTTCCTTTTTAACTTTGGCACTCTTTCCCACGTTGTAGAAACAATTCAAAGCAAACTTTAGGGATGCGTTTTAAATCTCTTAAATAAGCGACCGTATTTGAAAGAAGGGTACGGTAATATTTTAGCAGCGGTAACTGTTAGAAAAAGCCAGTCTAATGTCAAAAATCTTAGTTTAATAATTAACCTTCTACATAACAAAATACGTTTAAGAAAATCCAACATCGAATACAATTACTTAAAGTTGAAGCACATCTGACTCTATCAAGGGAGCTGTTTAATATTCATTGGATCCAGACCGAGGTCCAAGGATACCGTCTCAAGGCTGAGTCTAGCTTAATACTAAGATATTTATAAATACTAGAGAGAATATAAAGGGTTTGTGTGTTTTGGGTAATTGGGATTGGTTAATTATTTTGAGTGCATATTGTGTTACTGCTTAAAGCTGCTTTACTCGACTCTTCCGTCGTTCCTAGACTTCATAGGATGTATTATAATTTAGATAATTAAAACAATGAGTACGTGAAGGTATATTAATGAAAAGCGTTAAACAGAGACTAAATAAGAAACATTTTATTAGAACGGATAGAAAGTGGATGGTGAAAAATCAAAGCTTTTGTCGCTACAAACTTATAAAGGTAGATTTTTGTACCAGTTTGGCAACTCGAATTTTTTAACAATTTAAATACACCTATGTCACAATTTTGCAACGAGATAAAAAAAACATGAATAATAACAGCTGTCTCGATACAATCGATTACATTGCGACAGCGACTAGTCAATTCGCAGCAATGCCATGACAATAGTGAAAGTTAATTTGTTACATGTTGGGGTGATATAAAAGTTAATGAAGTGTCAGTTCTATCACGATATTCTAGAACCATCTCTTACGACAGGAGTGTAAAAGAGATGCCGCTATCGGCTGTGTCGTTCTGTCTCGCTTCTACGACTGTACGGACTTGCTTTGAGAGGTAAAAGCTTAGATGTCTTGTTAGTGGTGAAAGTGATTGATTTCAGCTACTTTATTTGTATTGAGTAATAGATATAAGATAAAAGTTAATAGTTTAGAATATGATTTGTGGTGTCCTAGTTGCAGATGTGAATGATGACGGTTGAAAATAATTTTTAATAATTTTATTTGAGCAATTGATATTGATATCAATAGTAAAATATTCTTTAATCTCGTACCTACTTCGGGCTAAAGAATCGTTGGTGCAATTTCATTTTATGTCAAAGCGCTTCGGACGTTCACTCTCAGATCCGTATTTTTTGATAACCTATTATTTATTTAAACTTTCATATACAGTTGTGGTACATAAGGCGGACTTAATACCGCAAGTCATTATCTACCAGTCAACCTTTGGGTCAAATGGAGAAACAGCTGGAATTATTATTTTTCCAAAAAATTTCTCGTTTTTAAGGAAAATACGTAATCAGGTTAGATTGAAAGACGAGTTAGACCATACAGGGATCCCTATTTAAAATAAGTTTAAAAAACTTGAGCAGGACCTTCCATACAGGATTCCTTCTTCAAAATCCGTAAAAAAAACCTTTTTTTTTGTACATTTGTATCAAATCCGTTTACAAGTCCTCCGCATCAGTCGCATCAACCGTCACACGTTATATCATTGACAACAATACGTCATAACTGCGAATCCCAGATCAAGTTCAGGGCTGTCCGACCGGATCCGCGAGGCATACTTAACGTTGCCCCACTGATCTGAATGGTGAACGAGGGCTATTAAAGCAATGGATTTTGAACTCTATCGCGAACTATATAGGTACATAATTACAATGGCAGCGTGAAGGGAAGTGTTGATCAGTAATCTGTTAAGCATAGTATTTTAGGACTGTATTGCTGAGTTTATAGAGTCTTAATTGTGATGGCAATTCGAATGGACGCGGACGAGGAGAACAGTTGAGCATAGTATTTTTGACTTTCTTGTGTAGAAGATACAGCCTTAATTCCAATGTCAAAGTGTGGGGAGTTGGAGACCAGATAAGCTTGATATTCTCGACTGTATTGTGAAGAAGATAGAGTCCTTATTTCAATGCTAGAATGAAGGGGAAGTGAGGATAAATTTGACATAGTATTTTTAACTTGTGTTCCTGTGTGGACATAACATTTTACTTCTAATGCTTAATTGTTTGTTTTAACCGTTGATTTTAAATAGATTTGTATGGCATTTATGAAAATTAATTATAAAATGGTAATTAATTTTTGTTTTGCGACACTGAATATCAGTTACAAGGAGCGTGAAGGTTATAAAATATAGTAACTTCTAGAAGCTTGGAATAGAAGATTACAGGTTTTCAATTTACTTACCACAATAAAATACTATCATCTATAATTTCGTACTTAATTACACGTTTTCAAACTACCAAAGATAAAAATATAGTTAAGTCCATAAATATAAGCAGATGTCTCACCTAGTTAAAATAGTATTCTTTTTTCTTTTGTAATTTTCTCTTAATTTGAAAACACTAAAACTATCTATTGACTATTATTATATATAAATTAGAGCTTACTGTAGCTATTTTCACCAATGTACCATATTGTCGGCACTATAGGTCTTTGATAGCGAGCAACAAATTGTGAAATGAATTAATAACCTTTTTTTTTTGTAAATAACTGTTTGATGCCAAAATAAAATAAAATAAAAATAAATAAATAAACAACATGTTTATTATGACCAACAATTTTCTTCAAGAAAATCATTAAAAAGCGCACATTAAAACGGTCAAGAGCGAGTCTGACTCGCTTTGGTTTTTATCGGAACCCTACAGGGCAACATACAAATTATCATCAAGCGATCCATAATTTATCGTTCTTAAAACTTGTAGAAATAAATATGTATAATGTTCTTTCTTAAAAATACGATTCATTCGTTAAAAACACTGTGTTAATGACGTCCAACACGTCTGTACGTACAAACCCAAACTACCCCAGTGACGTCAAACGACTCACATTGACTAGGGCTGTCACTTGTCAGAGACATGTCGATGAAAATATAAATGTATTTTAAGAGACGCCCACAACACGACCGAACGGAATTAGCATTACATTTATAAACGCTTTGTGTTCATAAGTTAATAATTTTGTATTATTTGTTTTTTTTCGCATTTTATGACGTAAGTCTTTTTGTAACTAAATATCGGTATCATAAGACTTCTAAGTAAACAACCAACAATTTGCGTCAAAATAATAGGAATTTAAAACCACAAAAAACAACATTTTAAAAACAAACATACAAATTTTAATAACATGATACGAATTACGAAAACAATGTTTCTGCTCCACCTAATTATCACTGAGTACTTAAATAGAACAAATTTCTAGAACAAAACATTCGCATACAAGTAAAACATGTGGAAATACAAAGAAAAACACTTCCGCGTAAATCGATTAAGGCATTACACCAAGTTATATACGACCTTCATTAGTAAACCCATCTGGAAACCTTCAGACTACAAGACTGTATAAATTCACTTGTTGCATTTCTACGTCATTTCATATACAACTTGAGGGCACTATTTTCTTACCTTACGGTGAACAAAGAAACGAAAGTCTCAGAAAAGCGATAATTTTAAATGAATATCGTAACTAATCCAACATCATAGGTAAGCAAAGTCAACAGGTATTGGCAATTAGCCTCTTATATACCTTTGAAAACATCCCATCTCGACTGTTGAAAGACAAAAGCAAATCCAATATCTAATAAAAAAGTCATACTTAAATTTCTCGTTAAAACGCCTCTTAAACTAGTATTAAGTGTGATGTATAAAACCCTGATTATTAAAAAGGGCTGGGGGATATAGCGATACAGATGAAAACCATTCCTTTTAACAAAGAAACGATTTTAATAATTCATAATACAATCCCGCCGAGTATTTCCAAGAAAATACCAAAATTCAAGGACGGAGTGAAATGAGCATGAACAGTTATGTTAATTGAAGAGTTAATTGGTTTAGCTCCGTAAACAAATATTAGAAGGTCAGGGCTTAGAGTATTTCGTGAAATAAATCGATTGGTAACGAATTGGGAATTTAATGAGCAAGGAAATGTTGTTCTAATTTCTATGAGTTTTTTTTTCCTCGTTAACCTGGTTAAGAAATTAATTTTAGGTTTCAATTTGAATCCTAAATAATTTCACGTAAACGCTTTCAATTCGAAACTGCTAATAAAAAGCTGTCTAGTCCCAATCCCTAGAACTTTTTTTTTTTTCCTAAATCTTTTGATTGAAGATCTGATAGACGGAAAATGAAGAAGTATAGATACCTGTTCGGGCACAGGCAGTGGAAGTAAGCAACAATCAAGATTAACCTAACCCAACGCGGAGGCCCCAGGCGACCGAGGTTGCGACCAACTGACCCAGATACGCACGCATGCTTCACTGTCGCCGTGCTCCCATTCAAACTATAAACGATTCATATTGTTATATCCTTTAATATTAATCATAAAAATATTTAATTAGTGACTTTTATTATTCTTAATAGAGCTGAATCTACTAATACATTATGAACCAAAACTATGTGCAAGCACATGAAATTATCTTGGGCACTGATAAGAAAAAAAAAGGCAGAAGAATAACTGGCAAAATATCGGAGCAGTTAAGCTGATCATGGAACTAAACTAGGTCAAAAGAAGCAAAAATTAAGCATCTTAAAGATATATGAAAATGTAGGTCACAGCATGTGTCATCAGTATATCATGCAAAATTAACTGAAGAATCGCAAATCATCAAATATCCCTAAAGATTGGCAAACAACCAAAAAAAAATTAAGAGTATTTGTTAAATAAATAAAGTAATTACAAGCAGAAGTACTAAAACAAAGGAAGACAGTCCGACAGTCCGCCATTTTGTAATAATGTTGAAAAACATTGCGAAATAAGTTTGTAATTTGAAGTTTACTTCGGTGTTTCCATTTCATTTCAGTTATGCTAATATGAAACTAGCTAAGTTGTTAAGGATATGAAAATATAAACAACATACAAAAAGAAATGTTCAGCTGTGTCTGGAGATAAGATCTTTTCTTGAAGCAAGGATTTTCTGCTTATATTTCTTCAGTTTTGGTATTTACTTATAAAAGAAACCAACCTTGAGTCTTACAGACACAAGTTATATTAATTAACTTTAATTTGATCATCTTTGAAGGGGTATTAAATTGGGTATTAATTGGTATTAAATTTTTAATCCGATAATTTTTTTAAATCGTCTTTATTTAGCCTAACACCTCTTTCAATACACAAGATTTATTGCGAAACTTTTATGTCCATTTCACGAGTAAATATAAACCAAATTGAGTTCACACAAGGCAGAATAATAGAACATGACCCTGTATTCCTATTCCCATCAATCATTCTAATAATACAACCCGTCATAAGAATAGTTCATGAAAATCCCGAAGTTCTGAGAGACTTAGTGTTGTGAGCCAAGGTTGTGAATATAAAGACGTCGAAAATATTATTCCTTCGGGAACCCAAAGTAGGATTGCCTGATGTCTGATAATAGTTACGAATGGAATTAAAAAGAATGATTTGTTAAGATAAGGTTCTATCTATGCGACCTTTGCAATGGGGTCAATACAAATCAGGACATTCGTTTTAAGTATTCAATGTTTGTTTTAATTTGGGTTCATTTGCAAACGGAATGTTTTCAGTTATTATAACTATTTTGAATTTACTACCTTTCCCGCACATGACAACAGTCACACGACGACAATTATAATTTTCAGAGCATCTCATTAAATTTTAATCTTTAAGGAGTTTTTTTTATTTATCCATGCCATTAATCTGAATAGTGACACCAGCCGACATGCACCTCATACAATTTCCTTCTCACAAGCAAGCAAGTAAATCGAAAAGAAACGCGCGAGCATCCGTGCCACATAGCACACAATCGATGGGTGAAATTAGGTTATCCGTTACATAGCTATTTACTGGTGTAATGACATATTTATATTTGTGTCAATGTCGTTTGGTTATTGGGAAAGTGTTACTTTTGGTACTATAGTTTGGTAATCAAGTGAAGTTTTTCTTGAAGATGTCGAAAAATATTATAGTTTGAGAAACGTACCTATGTATAACATAAAAAGAAGATTTTTCCTGAATGTTTGAGACGACACTGATCACAATACAACCTGGGGAAAACCTAGAAAGAAACAGAAGTGGACTTTCGAATTAAATTTTGATACTGAAGCAAAAAAGTAATTAAGTAGTGAAAGAAATCGGGGAGTGGCCGAAAAAAATCGCAAAATGCGAATCTTAAATATCCAACGAGCTGTAACCTCTCACATTTCCTCGATCGCGATTTTTTACGGCAATCTCGAGCAAGTTGCGCCACTCTAAACCATCCGTTTCACTTTTGCCAAGCACTTTCACTGCTAACGGTACGAGCGTACCACGCTTGAATTACAAGCGAATACCAACTCTACTCTCGACGTTTTCGCTTACAGTATTCATTGTTATCATTTCCGCGTTTAATACATTTCGAGATGAAATGTTGATGGTTGCAAGTAAATTTCTGTCGTCTCAATTAAGGTATAGAGATCAAATTAAAGTTGTGTATTTAGAGTGTGGAGCCGAAGTTATCCGAAGACAGGTCGATCGTGCGCCGAGCGCTGGAGCAATGGCTTTCGTGCGCGTGAGTTTGAAAGTCGAATGCGCCCCACCGCGCGAGCTCGGGTACCGTAACCGCTTGTGTCATCCGTTACCGAGCGGTGAAACTCTTGTTACGTTGGTGGACCGCTATGTTACGCCTTCGAGCGAATGACGGACTATCCAGAGCATCATTGCATTGTTTTATGATACTTTTAATTTTGGACGGATTATAAATGGTAAATTGAGTACTTCTACCAATTTACTCAGGACATGTAAAGAATGATGAATATTTTGGGTGTTCAAGGCGTGATTATGAAATGCTAACGTAAGGCGCGGGTCAAGATTATGTTATACTAGAACAATAAACAAATGGAGGACGCATTGAATTCAAATTAGTATGAGACGGAAACGATGGTAATCTGCATGACACGAATAGTTTCGACTTTATTGTACTGCGATTGTTACCGAGGAATACAACAAGGATGGTTAAATGACAATGGATAATACTATATACTTAACTCACCAATCAATAGAACTAAGGTTAACAAATTATACTTTAACCCCATTTCTGTTTGATAGTTGCAAGAAGTAAACGAATAAAAACCTATAAAAACCTTTCGTTCGTTATTGCCATATATTTCTGTGTATAGGGTCAGAGAAATACGAATGAATGCGCAAGCAATGACTATTAATTTAAAATTATCAATAAATATGATAAAGCAGTCATTAAAGAATAAAGTGTAATAATTTATTGGAGGTCACTTCATATAAATATTGATAGTATACTATTTACAAGCGAAACAATATCAGCAGATGTTTAGCATACAACTGAATCGAAAAGTTATGAAATACACAATGGAGTATGGACTCACTTGACCGTCATATAATACAATGCAGTACTTTTTTCACATACATAAATTACTTTAAATTAATTTCATATTTTATGTTAATGTTTGACCTACACGATTATTCATGTTTCAGAGTAAAACAATTACTTGTCTCATTTCGTATACAACTAGTTGGAAGTATATTTTAAACAATAGATTTTAAAATAATATAAAGACTGCATAAAGGCTGAATAACGTTAATGTCGTAATACGAGACTACGATAAAGAAATGACAAGACTCAGGGCCAAAATCATGACCAATGAACTTAACAATGTCGAAACTCCAACGAAATTTTCCGCAAACTTAAACGGCAATCTGTTCCCAAGTAAGGGAAGGCCTATTAAATTGGCAATGTCGAGACGATCGTTTCATAAACACCCTTTGAACAATCTATCAATGGAACTTTGAACTTTAAATTGAAAGTATTAAGATGTATAACTGAGAAATGATCAATTCGCATGTCGTCGAAGGAAAGTGGCCTCGTGATACGGGGAAACCCGAGCCACGGCACGCGAATCCACCGAGACAGGTTCGTTTGTATTTCTATCTCTTTTCCTTTAATTTACGATTTGTGGGCGTGTGAGGGGGACGGAGAACGAACGAGTAACGGAACTTATCAGTCTCTATTTATAATTGGTCCGATGCGATACCGGAGTAATAACAGGACCGCGAATGTGTCATTTGGGTTAACGCTTGCAGGGCGATAAGCAAATTCTTATATTGGATAATTTAACCTTAAGCGCTGGTCATGACGACTGTAACTAAAAAATAAACTTACTTTCGAACAAAACAAAACATGAGCCAAGTTTTTTTTTATCTCCGAGAACAAATATCCTAATGACACTTGAAAAGAAAAGTTATGAGAGTCGACTATTACTCATAGCACGTCAGATAGTACAACCGAGTTGTTATATGTCATTGTACATAACGGATAAAACGAGCAAGAACGAGTTTAGATAGTGGCAAATTTCGTAGCCCAGCGAATTGGAAATTAAAGTCTAACCGGAACTAAAAGCGGAAGTTTTAGACCGTACAATAGACGGCTTAGACCGACAAAAAAAAGACAGTGAAAGTTCTAGGTATCAAAACATATAACTGACAATCAAAATTTAAAATTGGAACGCGCCGACCTCATTCCACACGCGTCTTTGGGAGAGAGCTGTTCACCGGGTGGTAGTGCGAAAATAAATCATTTTAAAATTAGCCTTATGCATAATAATATTCATTCATCGCATCTCCAAGAGAGCAGAGCTAGGCAATTTGTCAATGAAGTACATTTACGAAAAGCGTTCCGCTCTGATAAATATATTATTTGGTTGGCTTTCACTTCTCTCGGAAAGGAATTCGCGAACCGTTGTGTGCTGAGACTCAATAGACCTGTTTTGTAACAGTATATAAAATATACATCATTAGCTGTTTTATACGTTGAGCAACTAAATAATATGAAGCGGTACGTAATGCTGAAGTATCCGATGCGTTGTTTACGTGCAATTATTTTATTGATACGTAACGTGAGCTAGTATTGGGTAAAATCGAATTGGGACATTCTTGATGAATGATTGATTTCCATTGTTTGACAAACATAAGAGAGGCGAAGTATAAAACAACGGTGTCGAGCGTGCCTATTAAAGAGAATTGTGCTAAGGTAATAGAATTTACAATTTTAGTCGCAATTCTGCATGCGTGGCTTATGGGAATGAAAAAACTAATTAGTGGGGCTCGCCGCCGGTCTATGCTGCGAAGTAGATTCCTAAAAATCGCTTTATGAAATTCCTTGCAGCCTTTACAGGCAGTTTTATTTCTTTAGAACAATACAGAACCTTGTCGGATACAAATTCTTCACCATTGGAAATTTCGACGTCTAGACTGTTAAGTCACCGTAATAAAATCACCATAAATGAAAATATACGTAAGATGTAGTTCTCGCTTAAAATAGCGTCTGTATCTAATATCAGAAACCAGATTCGTTTGATACCGATCACGCTCGGTGTACTGGTGTACTAATGCATGCACTTTCGCTTTTACATGGAAGTTGTTAAATGTTAAGCTAATACGGATGAAATTGATATTATGAGATTCTACATCACACGCTAATATAGTGTTTTTTATGTATTTTAGAGCAATAGTATGCAAATAAAAGCAACTATTAAGCCGTGAAAAAAATTGTGATTTTCGAAACAGATGAAACCAAACTTGACTTTTAGCAGTTCCCAAATGCCTATATTAATATTATTTTAAAGTCATGAGACGTAACGGCGACTCAAAACTGATTAACGTTTTCATTCTTGGCTCCAACCGGTATCAAACTAAGCAATGTTAGTTGTGAAACATCGATATATCAGTAACCAGAACTCTGGCAACTTGGCACTTGGATCTATTCACTTAACGCGAGTTCACAATAACCAACAGGTGGGAGTAACAATTACGTAAATTGACATTATTTGTGTTCTAATGAGAATATTGGGGACATACTTCTGTGCGTCAATACAAAAGAATTTACTAGAAAAACAATTGTTTAGTTTACATGGGTGTTTCGTATAGACGATTCAAATGCAAAAGTAGTTCATTCAAATTAGACAACTAATTTACTTTAGAAAGTCAAAATCGATATTGTCTAGCATCCTGATTGGTCCACACTTCGCTGCTTCCTAATTTGTGGTTTTTAAGTAAAGGTTGTAGTAGCAGTTAATTCAAACATGGCTCCTACTCAGCATTAGGGACTTAATGGACCCCGAAACCCATTCTGAGATCATTGGTATATCGGCAAAAAGTATCGATAAAATAACGCACCTACTCGAACAGAATTATAACTATAAAACAGACTACAATGAAGGTCCTAACCTTAAATTGTCCTTGAAAACCAACCGTGACATTGCTTCTTTTGCCTACAATCGATGAATAATAACATTTCAAGCCAAGTCTTCATATAAAACTCTTTATAAAACATCCAGATTCTAGGGTATAATTTCAGTGCGTCATGAAGACGTGCAGCTGAGTCTCCATGGTCAATTACCTTACTTTCAATGAAAGAAACCATACTGCATTATCTACTATACAAATATTCCGTTATGTTTTACAATACCTTAATGTCAAGGTCATTTTTTTATACAAGGATATGACATTGAAACTAATCACGATAAACGATGACCGTCTAGCTTCACGTTTTTTTATCAACTAATCATTCTCTGAAGGCGTCAAATCATTTGATTATTAATGTTAACAGGTAAAAAAATACCGTTATTATCGTTCCTAACGAAGTATTTCATCATCTAACAGAGAAATTCAACACCTAATCTAATATTTGCAAATACTCGGTCCGAATAATGGTAAAACATTGCGAATTTACTTAAATGTAATTTCAGGTTAAAAAAATTCGTAAGAGCAGCCACCGAGGCACCGATTGCCGTGACCTACTTACAGCGGCGGCCATTTTGAATATTGTGCGCGGGCGCCGGTTTTGGTGGCACATTTCACATGATACCCGGCTTATCTGCGGCGCGTTTTCTTTTTATTTATTTAATGAATTTCATTATACGTTACCGATGCAATTTTAAATGATGTGAGGTTATTTCAGTTGTTAATTCGCTATAATGGTTTCGGACGCTGAATTATGATTCGATTAAGATGGTTCGTAATCTTAAGTGCACTTAAAATAAATTAAACTTCCTCCCATATTTTTAATTCGGATTAATTTAAGAATTTGGGTTTAAAGTGTAAGTTGGTAGTTGAAAACAGATCTAAGCAATATGAATAGACCAGAAAATATACAAAATAACGTTTTAGCAATACTACTCATGATATTTATGACTCACACTTCAAAGAAAACCAAATATTATCAGTCCATATGGGCATAACTTAGAAATAGCTTTGAATTTAGACTAAGCAAACGAAGTATGCAAATACAGTTTAAAAATAGCCTTACAAATAGCGAGCAAGGACATATGAATATTATGATTGATTTAGATAAGGCTCTCAAATCATATCCTAGAAAGAAATATCTTTCTCACTTATAGATATATAAATTTGAATAAAGGTCACTGGGTGGAAGATTTAGGTATCCTTGTTTTGAGCCGATTTCTATCTTTCTATGATTATATTTTCTATGTGCATTGAACTGATTTCAGGCTTATTTTTGTTACAAAAAACTAGGTTAAACTGTACCCATAAAATTGGTCTAAAGTTTTCAATCATTTGATGCACTATTTTTTCAGGCCACGTTGTCTTATTTCTGGGTAAACGCTTCCTTGATTCCTTCACTCAATTTGAATCAAAGTTATCCTCCGTATAAGGCCGAAGCCATCAGGGCTATTTTAGAAAGCTTGACTAATTTATCACCGTCAACAGAGGAGTTTTATAATCAATTAGTGACTACAGTTTTATTATATAAACTGTATCGAGAAAGCCTTCGTTTCGTTCCGGTGTTGACCGAACTGTAGCGGTTTTCCTGTTCGCTAGGCCTTTAAGATGACAATGACATCTCGTTAACGATAGCCATTTAAATAAGGATAAGTTGAGGGCTTGGTTATTAACTGTTGGTGGTGTTATATCTATACTCTATACTAATATATAAAGCTGAAGAGTTTGTTTGATTGTTTGTTTGTTTGTTTGAACGCGCTAATCTCAGGAACTGCTGGTTCGAATTGAAAAATTCTTTTTGTGTTGAATAGACCATTTATCAAGGAAGGCTATAGGCTATATAATATCACGCTGCGACTAATAGGAGCGAAGAAACAATGAAAAATGTGGAAAAAACGGGGAAAATTCTAACAACGTGGACGAAGTCGCGGGCAACAGCTAGTTACGAGATATAATGCAGATGATTAACTTATATTGGATGGATAGATAGAAATTTATTCGACAGTATATTTCATGTTTGGTAAAGAGCTAAGGAAAGGATAATTTGGTAAGATTGGTCTGACGTTCCTCGAGATATACATGTGTAGAAGTCCAGTAGTAAAAAGGTTTCCAGTACAACCGTTTAACAGTAGTCAAGCAGACACATCAATAACAAAGATAAATAGAAAACAATCTACATGCCATTGGTACAGGCACCGACGAACCTATAGTCGTCTCTTTCACACAGTTATGCGCTAATAATAGCGTCCCGCTCTATTTTAACGTGCGCAAGAGTCGCGAAGGTGACATAATAATAAACTTGAAAATTTACGTGGGTACGAGGTACTGTGTATGATGGGTTCTCATTGATGTGAATTTAATAGACGTTTGTTAGTTGTTCCTAGAAACTATATTGTTTATGCTTCTGAGGTTTACTTACATATAAATTACCTAGGAAGTGTTTCGTTGTTACGTTCCGTGCCTAGGGAATATGTTCTTGCAAAATATTTTTTGTCTGCTCTGTAGACAAACTCTCTTAAAAATGACTCATTGACTTATTAAAAGATATACTATTCAAAAGAACTGTTATCATTATTAAAAAAAATGATGCCATAGATCTCCACATTTTTGTGTTGGTCTCTTATAAGGTAATTTCTGATCTACCCCTATCTATAACGCAGTCTAACTCATAGCACAGATTTTTCTCTCTATTACCAAATCTATGTCAAAAGAGTGTTGTTTTGTCAGCAAGTTTCGCTTGCCCGGCGAAGTGACAACTGACATTTCCTTCCTTTAGATGTAAATCATTGATCATCATCTCTCAACTGCTTCCTTACTCTTGATCCATCGCTTACTAGTTTTTAGCTTGCGGTAAAAATATAGAAACTGATGTCATCTAGGTCAGGATTTGATTAATTATTTTGCATATTAAATATACATACATAAAGATAGCTTGTATGTTTCAATGTTATTTGTCGTTAATTCGACTTCCAGTTTTACCGGATTGAATTAAACCTCTTTCTGTGATACAGTTCTCGAACTAGTACAGAGCACAGGAGATCCTTTCCACTATTAAAATGTACTCTTGTATTGCACATAAATTGTAAGTTAGTTTTAAGGTGGAAAACATTGTAACAATTATTTTGAAACAATAAATATATATATAAATATATATAAACCCCTTTACATGGACTGTCTTTCTGACCTACACAAATGGGTTTAAAAATTAATCCTATTGTTGATATCCAAAAAATAACCGTTTTAAGCTTTTGATTAACGTTTCTTCTTCCACGACCAAAATTGGGGTGTGGTTTTTTCGCTTTTAAATACATTCTACTTAAATATAATACACGTTTCGTTGAAACATGGAAAATACATTGCTTTTGATGTTTAATCCAACATGGAATTTTCCTATAAAATTAGTTCCCTTTGGAATTATACCTCCCCCTGTAAGACGTGATTGTAATATGAAAATGATTTTATCCTCCTCATCTTTACGGAGAACCTGCTTAATAATTTTGACTTCTTAGAAACATTGTTCGCTTGTTTTGTTACTGTTTCAATGATACTTATATTAAATGGTTTTTGAGTTGATATTGAGACTGCAGATCAGTGAAATTAATTTATTGAAGCATAAAATTTTAAATGAATTTAACAGAATTTGGTCATAGTATTTCTTATAACCGATAGTCAATTTACGATTATGGGATTATCTTTATTCACTTTACCTCGAAATGAAACAAATTAAAGTACGAAAATTTCTGGATACCCGTCAAGACAACATCAACCTAATTAAAGCGATGAAGTTAAATGAACAAATATAAACATCGTTAGTTCATACAAAACACTAATTTACTGAAACAAAGAGCTCATTAGTATTAAAAAATCTATTTTTATCATTGACTCAATTAGTTCATTTCAAAAGGAACTCTTTACCAACGTATCAAGGTTTAATTTCAACTGAACTTGATATTTCGGCATTGTTGCCTTGTATGTGTGTGTTTTAAATCTATATTTTTTATCGTTCGATTATGAGCCTTATTGTTTGGCGGATAAGGTTGTGATGTTTGTATGTAGATATTTTTGCATTGACACCGTATGATCGGTCAACGACGTTTCCACTGTTGTAGCTTGTGGCGCATATCTTGTGTATTTGTCATACCTGCCTTTTTAGGTCTGTGGTAGAAAAAACGATCGTTCGCTGTGTCTACTATGTTTGTTATTTATATAAAGATTTTGGACGATAACGGGGCTATGTGTTTATCATTTAAGAATGTCGCGACGTTTTTATTGTGATCTTATAAATGTTACGTTCCTATTATTATTATTTTTAAATATCAGATGGTGGAAACTTGTGCAAAACTTTACGTTCAGTATATAGGTTATATCATACATACAGTGACTAAACCATTTTCAGTCATTTCTGAGAAATGAGTGTATTTTGGTAGATGTTTGAACACACGCCTCTTAGGATTTAACTACCACCACATCAGCTCATGATTAAGGACTCCGATTGCGTCTGAAACTAGTCGGGAGATCCCGTAGAATACCGTTCTTAAACAATTATCACTTAATGATAAGTTGTTTTTAAATATACGACTGTTAGTCTGAAACACAACTTTAACAAAAACTACAATTAAAATTCCAGATTACATAATCATATCAGGATACCTAGACAATAGTTAGCTACATTGTAATAGATTTATATTCGCAGTACCGATACAGCTCGGCTATGTTCCCATGGCTTCACGCAGCCTTGGTGACTCAGTCACATGTTATTGTGTAACGATACACTTTAAGATTGTAATTAATCAATATTGCTTTGTTATTGCTTTCCTAGTATTTTAATATTACTACAAGGGATAGTTGTAACATTGTTACTCCATACATGAATTAACTACTATATACATTTTTTTTTGTGAAGATAAGAACCTACATATATTTTTTGGAGCCGATGATACCTACGTTCTTGTTTAGATCAGCATCATTCAGATTACAAAACTAATATTATTCATGAAGAAAATTTGCTTAAAAATAAGCGTTAAAATATTCTACTGTATAAAAGAATTTGCGTTAATAAACTAAAGGAAATCCTAAGTAAGTTTCCTGGTTAAATTACAATATAAATATCTCATTATAGATGATTTAACATTCTAAAAATATAGGCCAGGATCGTCTTTCTAATTTGAACGTTCAGATAACTTTGATCACATTAATTCGTGATTAAATAGTATAATTATGATAAAAAGGTGATAAAAACAAGGAAATAGGTCAGTACCTCCCCTAATTATACGGACAGTACTGAGTTGGTGATAAAAATGTTTGATAAAACATCTTGTAATGATAACTAATGGTTATTTTAATAGGTCAATATACAAGTTAGCGTCATGCTATCTCTGTCATTCGTACATGGGAAGTTGTGATAGATAAGACATTTGAGAATGTATTAAAGTTAAGTTTTAAGTATTACAGTTTATGGATGTAACGTAGTAAACTTATAAGGTAAATATAATATAGTAAACTCCAACTTTCAAAAGCTTGTATTATACGAACTAGACAACTTATAAATATCTAAATACAAATATAATACAGATAAATTAGACCCACATACAAAACAAGACAAATGATCGTGCCTGTGACACAATTATTGTCCTGAGTGGGAATCGAACCCACGACCTCTGGTATAGCAGTCGGGCTACTAACCACTAGACCAACAAGCCTGATCAATTACCAGAGCTCTCTATTCGACTTTTGACTAATATTTTTACATATTAATATTTCGTTCGATCATTTAATTAGTTTGCTTGGACGATACCCAAACATCAAAGTCGGACAAGGACGGTAGGGCCTCCCAGACTCAAACTTTCTTAACCAATAGTATTAATACAAATTTTGTAACATAATTTTTTTCAGTTCTTTATATCGCTGAATGGATTAAAACTGAAATTCGGGAACAGGAAGATATACTACTTTCAAAACTATTATTTTCCATTGAGGCTCTTAATTATGGCCAATAAATCCTCAATCACAGTTTTGAACTGAAATCCCTACTTCATGATTTCATACTTGTACTGTATTTTACATGCACGCATTTTTAATAGTTACGGAAAGAACGCAGGAAAACCCGCAGTCAGCTATCCCATCAAAAAGTTACGACGCTTTAATATCATAATAACATGAAAACGAATCTTTCTCGAAGAATAAAACCTTTTATACGCATGATTTTTCCTTATTCCTCGTTAACAAAACACAATTCACAAGAAAAGTCCATTTACATTAACCGACTCTGTATCCTCGAAGATTTTTCTTTGTGGGTCAAGGTCGAGTCTCATCTTACTTAACACGTCTAAGGGAGTTAAGTTTTTTTAAATCTAGAACTTGTTACAACATCACGTGGTCACCTGTTAAACGTCAAGAAAATTGAATTTTTGGGGTCACCAAACGACAGAGCTTTATTAAGTTGTCTCTGCAGTAATTAGCCTGAGACTGCAGACTTTGATCAACAAAAAACCACAGTACGTTGTGATCAATCCTGAAGACAGTCTTCAGGATGTGGTGTTCCATTGCTTCTACGGACGAGTACGACCAGAAGACACTACGACGCAATGCAATGAAGATATTGTAAGCTATAAATACTGCAAACTTTGTGTAAAATATCTGTTAGTCTGTAAGGTATATAAGGCAGTCACTAGCCAGAGAATAACTGTTATTTTTTTTGTTTAATTCTTGTCTATATAGAAAGAAGCCTTTCTTCAGCACTTACTAGTAGTGCAGTCACGTAAATTCATATTTATGAGCCGATTTTTCAATCGCCAGATAACTTTTATTCGATGAATATATTTGATGTTTTGACAGCTTTTGTATAGAAAATATGTCAAACGGCCTTATTTATTCCTCAGATAAAAGTTATCTGACGATTGAAAAATCGGGCCTAAGTCAAATAGTGCATGTTAAGTAAGTATTTATTTTATACCAGACGAATATAAAATTCAATAATAGCAACAGTATTATAAATAGCTTTTGTTCTACCGGACAGGAAGAACACAAAATTAATACAGAGTAACACATGTATTTTTCCCTGTGCCAAATTTATTTTACTCCGGCATCTCGTGATCATTACATAACTGTTTTGAGTAAACTAGTAAAGAATTCTCAAAATTGTGATCTACCTAGTTATATCATAAGAAAAAACTCTTGGAATTTTGTAGGTACTGCATAACACAAGAACAGTGATAAAGTAACAAATTCAAGTAAATAAGCAAATTGGGAACAATAACTGTAATATTTTTGCAGTCATATTTCTTTTGTTAAATTTATAATAACTTCGCTATTTATGCTTTGCTAAGTACATGAGCACCACGTTACTAGGTATACACCAAGCAAACTTTATCAGAGTACTTCGGAACGCGGATAGGTAGGTAGGTAGGTACAGTTACCCTCACAGCTTTGTAACAAAAGGTGCTGTTAATGTTTGAGTATAACCACTTCCACTGTTCTGCTGACTGTACACCGAATTAGCAAAAACATCGCAACAGTCATGTAGGTCACGGTCTGAACGAGACGGCGGATATGAAATATTCGCGTGACAGACAAGGATGGAACATACAGGTTTCTATTGAGAATTACCTGTTTAATTCATGTATTATGATTTGATATGATTTTCAAAGAGTTTAAGTATCATTTTATTTCAGCTTATCCGGTTTGACAGATTTTTAATCACTCTGTAAAATAGGACGGATGCGAGGGCAAAAGAAAGAGGAGAATAGAAAACAAAGGGAGGCCTATTCCCAGCAGTGGGTGTTTAAAGGCTGATGATGACGATAAGAATGCCTCAAATACTGTATTATTAGTAGATTTAATTGGTACTGTATTATTAGTAACCATTAAAAGCAATGGTTCTCTTAGAGAAGTACGAAAGGTATATCTTGTATTCACACAAATAAGGAAGGTAAACTTCAGAAGTGGGTTTCAAGTTGAAAACGATACGAACTTTTGAACGGGGGTCAGAAAGTTCTGAAGCCAAAGCTGCCTTATTAAATGATACTACAGTCCTGTGGCTTTCTTACAAGTTTATATAAAATAAACTGTGAGTTTGTGTTGGTGAAGGAAACGGATGAGAACATTATTATTGAAGAAAATAGACAAATAGTCGCGAGTTCTTTCCGGAATCGATCCTCGCGTAGGATAGGTATTTGAAGAATGCTTGTCCTGAGTCTGAGTGTCTTTGTGATGTGATTTGAATGTTTGTGATACAAGGACTAAATAATGCTCGTTTTGAAAAAGCAACAAGAACAATCTTATTCTCAAAGCACAATCCTTAAATCATAATAACTTTTCCGGCTGTTAAAGTACGAGAATAATGTTAAACAAATCAGACAGACAGACAAAGTGTTTCTGGCATTTATAATACTAGTATTGACGATCACTCAATTCTTTTGGCGTACAAAACATTAATCCTCACTTCCTCACCAAGTTTTCCACAGCTGTTCATATATTTTCTAGTGAAGCACTCAAGGCCTGTTTCCGCACAAGGTACACGATCTTACGGTATTTTTGACGTAATTTATATTCCTACGGCGTTGTGACAACGGACGTTCATTGTCCAAATACCAAAATATTGTGACAGCGACCCGTTTGGCGGTGTGATTAGGTTTGTGCTAACTGGGTATAGGTTAGATGGTAGCTATAACGGACGATGTGTAGTCTTAAAGGTGGTTGTTCCTGAGGTTTGGCCTATATAATGCTGTTTACTGTTGGTATGTCCAGCAACGGTGCTTCCCAAAACAAGCAACCTAGACCTTATAATTTTAAATAACCTTATTTATGAATGGCAATCTGTAAACGTGCAATAGGTCTGTAAAATATAAGATGAACCCCAGTTTAGAGAAAGACAGTTACAAAAAAATATTGATCACCCAACTAACTATCACCACGCTAAACTTAAGTGCATACCATTTTTTTTGGGATTGACTGACCAGTTTCGAACCATACAGGAATCCTTAATCATGAAGCCATGAAGCGACCAATAGAACTCCTTAAGTATATTGTAAACTTTCTAAAGCATCGATCATAATCCTTACCACTATTTAAGAATCAAACATTTAATTTCTACATTCAACACACATAATTAACTTCACTACTAGTTCAATACAAAAGAAGAATTTCCCGCTAACCGTGACAGAAACGCATAATTGCAGGCAATCATCAAATGGCACGAAATCAGCTGCGATAAACATCTTCAAACCAAAACGCACAAGCTAATTTCTCCTTTAACAGTCAAATTATAAAGGGGTTTATTGTATGAACGTTTCAGACAGGTGGTGCAAAGAATGTTGTAGCATTGTACATTAACTTTCTACCATCTATTCGGTTTCATTGAATGCGAACAGCTGACTGTATTTACGGTTGTGTATATGGGTAATTGTGTGCGTAAATCGTTGAGAATAGATGATCATTGTTGAAAATAAATGTCTGGTTGAGATTTGTGATGTACAAGGTAGCTCTTGCTTGCGGATTCGCTCGTGTATATGACGGGTATCAAGGTAATAAGATGGCTTAAGGGATGAGTGATTAAATAATTGAGTAAGCTTAAAACAGTTGCATCGAATGACTTCAGTTTCGCTGCTCCGAAATGTTTTTACTTTGGAGAAGAACCGACAAGAAACACCATAGGCTACTTCATAAGCGTAACTGGGCATATGTCCAACAGTGGACCTCTTGCAATGGTCAGATAATGAAGGTAATGTGTACAATTACATTCTTCATGCTTTCAGCATAGTCCGACTACTTTGGGACCTAACAAACACACCTTGTCAGGAATACGCGTTATTAAATGAATAAATGTAATATTGTCAATGTCCTACGATTAAATTGTTCATTTACCTTTAATTTTATACAAAATGTCTTCTAAATAAACTAAAAAAGCAAGGACAATAGTAACCTAGTTCAACTATCGTTGTAGGTAAGCATAATTAGTTTAGCAGTGGGGGGGAAAACTGGAGCATCCATTACGTAAGAGTAACTGATGTCACGTAGCTGTTCCTATACTAATTGAAACTCGGCAGATTTTGTTTTATATAAAACTGCTGAATGGATTAAACTGTCTCGTTGGTTTGTGTGTATCTATGTGATTTTGTTATGTCATTGCTAAAATGCTGATATAGAATTATTTGCTTTGTTATTTTGAAGTAGCGTTGCACTAAAGAAAATTGGATCATTTAAAATTGTATTTTTGTGTATCGAATCATTAGCACTTCTGAACCCATCTTTTTCAAACTTAAAATGCGGGAAATTGGTAAAATTCAGATTCCGCGTACAAAAAAAAATAGAATATGCTGAAGTAATAGTGATATTCAAATAACAAATTATCTTTACATGATTGATTGATATGACTACCTAATTGCTGATAAATTCTATATATAGTTCAACACTAGCGAATTACACAACAATAACAATATATTGAATCGTTAATATTTGAAAGTGTACCGGGATTCGTTCTGAATACCTCACACCAAATCTGAAGCAGACATCCCAATCTGGGTAAGTGTTTCTCAATATATCTTAGCTCATGTGTACACGAGGTGACTAACTTGCCGCTGATACCTGACGACTTCAACGCTGTACAAACGTAGACACTTTCTGTTGCTGACACGGACACCGTATCAGGAAACCGTTGGTGCTGTGCTCGGGCTAGTGTCCACGTATGTACCATACTTTAGTATCTAATGACGCGTACCAGTTACGAATCTCGTTGTGTCTGTATAGGGATTTTAAAATTGTCACTTGGATACTAAAATTGACGTATATCGGGAGCATGTACTGTTGTGCAAGCAGACTACACACTACAAGACGTAGGGCAGAGTCTTTCACAACTGCATCCAACTTTGAGTGGTGGAGCTTACTGAAGTGGAGGAATTTTCAGTTGACTAAAACCTTGTTAACACCGCTCGAAGCAATGTAAAGCTTCTTATCTCATCCACAATAGCAACAGTTTTACTTTACAAATTCGATAGGTAGGTCGATTTTAGTAATTATTAAATACATTTAGTATTTAAAGAGGTACATGATAAAGTTTAATGCTTGGACAGGGTCACCCAAAACACTACAGTGTTTGACAATGAGATCAAAAATTAATACACAATAAGCCCGTAGTTCCGTGGTATCGCCACATGAACGATAGACTTTAAAATCTTAACGAAACAATAACGAGTCAACAACAAAGACAGTCTTCAATAATAAGGGCATAAGATTGTGCAATACATTTGCAAACATTGAGAAACCGGGCCGATATGGTTTTTGTGATTCACCCAGCTATCAGGTAAAATCCAATCGTCTACGTATGGATTGAGTAATTATTGCTTTTTATGTACGGTTTTTAGATGATTGACTAACAGGTAATGATGATAAAATGTGGTATATACACGTCACTATAAAATATCTTATACTTATATATTGACGTACAGGTTAAACGTTAACCCAGCCTTAGTTATATGGTAATTTATGACTGTAAGTTGAAATTTAAATAAGCCTGGTTTCATGTCTAGTCTTCGGTTCTATTAAAGCCTAGACTAAATTAGCGCAGTTTTACAGTGTTTCACACGGTGTAGCATCGTGCAAACGCCTTTGTTCATGCTCTATTCATTCAAGTGTGTAAGAATATTCTAGAAAGATTCTCTTTATAATATTAAATGTTTTCACTTCACTACGCACTGAGTTCTATCAAACCTAGTGCATCTCTTCATAAATACACATATTTTTTATCCAGATATTAATTTTTCTGATTAACTCATTGATGGACTACATAAATCTATTCAGAGATACAGCACCGTCCCTACCAATATGGACGAAGTTTTTCCACCCTGTAAAACCTACAAGGTGTTATAAATATTCATAAAATCAAACTTACAATATCATGTCCCTGGCTGCCGCTCCTGACGACCTCGGGAGCCATATACTCGATGGTCCCGCAGAAGGAGTAGGCCCTGCTCTCGCCGCCGCAGAACTCCTTGGAGAGACCGAAGTCGGTCAGCACGATGTGACCTTCAGCGTCCAGGAGGATGTTCTCGAGCTTTATGTCCCGGTAGATTATGCCGAGCTGGTGGAGAGATTATAAACATTAGTATGCTGTCATGAATGTTATAACCAGCGGCACTAGCACAAGATATAGGGAATATAAAGAGGTAGATGAGAGTTGACTTTAGATTTTAAAACAAAACAAAAATATTATGTTTAACTGTACTTAAAAATAAACGGTACCATTTTATTAAAAAAGATAGGTCTCAAAGTGCTACAGAGCTAAAGAACACAGACAGATTAACAGTGCAACAGAATTTACAAAGTAAGTTTAAAGGGTAGAGTTAAAGATACTACACACAGTAATTATGTTGCTTAAAAGACAGAAAAAGATGTGTGATGTGAATTATTGAAGACAGAAGAGAGGAATAAAGGACGATAACGTAATGACAATGATACTAAAATAGGAAGATAATCTCTTTCGTAATAATGAGAAGAAAGAATAAACATAATACAAAACTGCACTAACTAACTCCCACTCACAAATTAGAACAAGGAAAAGGAACACATGCCAATAAGAATGTGATCTAAATCATTGTTTCGCACGGTAGTGAAACGAAATGCTTCAAACCCACGCGAGTTAGTGACCTATCTAATAAGGTCGTCGATTTGTACGACCTACATGGCATGGATTTCCAAATGACTGCTCATACTTAATAGTGGGGTGAAATATGAGAGGAAATTGTGTCACATTTCGTGGTCATAGTGCTTACATAACTGTGATCACAGGTTGTTTCAGAAGGACGACTTTCCTCTACTTAAAACACCTACCCAGGTTTCTACAAAGATGGTAAGCATCGAAAGCAGAATTTAGTATACGGAAAAAAGTTATATGCACCTAGAGTCGAGTTCGATCTAGAATTTAAAGGCCTGGAAAACGGCCTATTATAAATAAAAACTTTTGATTTTGATATTAGATCGATTAGATTAGATCGAAAATTAGAAAAACCTATACCGTTTCAATTGTCATTCTATCCATCAGCGCAATGTCAGGGACATTATTTTCTCCCGTTTTTTAAGTCGATCGATTGCTTATTTTAGACCTACATCCCATTTTAAGCACAATTAATGAACAAATTTAAGCCACCAATCTTATGTCTTATAGCAAAATACTACTATCGTCTCTTACCTTATGCAGTTGCTCTAAAGCCAATATAATTTCAGCTATGTATATCCTGACTTCGTTCTCGTTAAAGTGTTCCCTTTGATACAGATGAGTGAAAAGCTCGCCTCCAGCAACGTAGTCTACAAAAGAAAATACAATATTAGCAAGTCGGTTCGCTTTTTTGTTCATCTTTTTAATGTACTACCGAAGACGGAAAAGATTATGTGGTATCTTAGTGTACTAGGTATTTTAGCTGTTGTAGTCTTTAGACTATTAGTTATAGCATTCAAATTAATATTGTAGATTAAATAGTTTTAGGACTAAGTGATATAAGGTTTACGGTACGATGAGTGATATGTTGTCTACTATAACACTGTGAAGATAGTCTTATGTAAATAGTTTCGGATATAGATTTTAAATCTCCAAAGAGAGTAGATACTGCAAAAGCAAAATGACTGTCATTTATATGAACTGATTTCTCCCATATTTTTACTATCACCCACAAATAAGACAAATTTTCTACAAGCAATTCTTTAATGAAGACAAAAACCTGAAAGACAAAATAGTTTTCGAAAAATTTCGATGCTAAAATTAACCACCGGTCTTTAAAAATCCGTTACATAATTAAGAGCTCATTATAAAACTACTTGAACTTGAAACAGATCTGCAACAAGGGGGCGTGGTGCATTATCAAGTTATGTAGGTCGAAATATCAAGACTGGCCTAGATACCGCCCACGATAATAAAACTAGAGATGAACATTATCATTTTAATACAACATTGTTATAATGTGCTACGAAGACATTGTGTTAATTACAAAAGTATATGTGGCTAGAAATAACTTTAACTACCGTTTCGCCAGAATTGTTAGATATTTTCTTGAGTTAAAACGCTCTTAAAGATATAGCAGTTGGACAAAACAATAACTGCCACAGCCACGGCGCGGCGACACTACATTGCGGGAGTAGTTTTTTATGCAAAATTAATGAAAAAAGCTTTAGTATCTTTAAAAATAACATTGATATTAGAAAATTGATATCTTCAATAAGCGATAAAATCAAATTAAAGATGATTAAAATGTGTCATTCGTCCCGAGGAACAGCCTGTAAGCTCTTTAATCGTCACAAAAATAAGTAATTCCAAATTACTATTGACAAACCACCATACTAAGAAGTGTATGTGCGTGTGAGTGTGTACACTCGTTTAGGGAACATAATGTGTACTTAATGTGAGCATTTCTAAACGTTTTATTACCCAAAGTGAAAGTACACGTGTTTAATGTACTTTTCAACAACTTTTTATTGTAATAAATATTAAAATTGAGGGTCGGTTTTTGTTCAGATCTTTTGATAAAGAATTTTTAGAGAAAACCATAGCGTGGTTCTTTAATGGACATTATTTCCATTTGCTTTTGTACTTACTTGAACGAAAACAATTTTCTTACCTATTATAATAAGCACTACTGCACGGGTTTTTTTTTATTAAACATTCTAATGTACGTGTGGTAAGAATAGAGTTTTAGACACAGTTCAGTATAAAGATTTGAAAAAATCTTGTTGAAAAATTATACAGTCAAAATCATGTGAATGTATTGGACTCTCAATTCATGCAAAACAGTTCAACGAACGAGAAATTAAATCAAACATATACAGTTATAGCGTATTCGTTAGGATATTGAATTATATTATCTTATAACCGGCGTACGTCTCGATAACTCGTCAGCAAAAACTAAACGCAAGCATTTAAAAATGTGTATTTAAGGTTATTGTATCCCTTTAAACATTGATATTTCATTAGAAACAAATGAATCGCTCGAATGTTTAGACAAATTTAACAGCACTATTTACAAAAGGACATTCAATACCGTTAGTTAATATCTACCTGTCTCTACATCCACCTTTACAAAGACAGAGAGAGCATGATCCTTGAGGGAAACTTTTAACTTCTGGATAAGGTAATCACGTGACTTACGGGAAACAAATATCATTTTTTAACAATTCCTACCATTGTTAAGGCTATATCACTTGACTTTGAGAGCTTAAAGGTTAGTAAATAATACGAATTAATTCAAATATCTATGTAAGAAACACAACAGGAGGCCTCTTGATACGACCAAAGTAATCTTTTACAAATGTGGAAAAGAGACGCCGCTCTACGCCGACTATTACGCTGTCTCGCTCCCACAACTACAATAACAATACTTAAATAGATATTCGTAATGAATTCATATCATCATGTATAAGCCAGACATATTAGGTCAGCATACGACAGGGTCGACGGGAGGTATATGATGTCAAAACGCTGTATAAATAAATGATATTGTCCTCTATATAAGTTCAAGTACATCGGGATTAGAATTTGAAAACGTTGTTGGTACAGGTTTTTTTATATGTTAAGTTAGATTTTATGAAAGGAAATCAACTGCTACAGATGTGGAAAAATAAAAATAACTGGGGAAAGGCGTCATTGTAGTGTTTTCAATGAGTAATTGAGTTTTTGTTATTATAATATGATTATAACAAATTACATAAAAAACATCTTAATGTTTACAAAAATTCTTAGGAAACTAAGGCCTGTCACTAAACTCGTTTTCTTAAACTTTCTGAATGAACTTACTCAAATTCCAAGAATAATGACACATTATGTCAATGACGTCATGATGTCCGAGTATTCGAAATAACAATGATGGCTTGCTCAAATTTCAACTTTTCATGGTACCTACTCTACTCAAAAGATCTAGGCAATACTTTGTTCATGCACTTATACTCGAAATAATTAAACAATTGACTGGACTTTAATAAAAAGCAACGACTCCTGTATATGTTTCGAAATCTCTTCTCAGGGTATATTAAATTATATAAAGAGTAAATATAGGTATTTATAAATACATTCTTATCATAATATATGTATTATGTAGATTCTCATATCTCTTGATCATTAACGACGCTGAGAACTGGATCGGTTTTAAACAAGTTTTGCAAATTTGAAGGTCATTAGCATAAGATGAGGTTGACCTTGAAGTTTATAAGCCTTATCGGAATGATCTTTAAACAAAATATTTTTAAATCAGTAATTGATTTAAAAACTATAATATATAATAATAAGAATATATCTAACATAAGTGATAACATATCAATAAATAAAGTTCCTAACCTGTCCTACGTATAAAATAATGTAATGGCGGATGACATTAGCATATAAAAACGTCATAAAAGGCCAAAGACAATATATAAGGCAAAGGTACCTGCATTCAGCCATCCAGGAAAACGTCCAAGGTAAATTAATTTACCTGTTTGTTAATGAATGACAAAAGCTATGTCAATATCGCTCATTCAAATAAAATATATGACATTTAATGGGAGTTAAGTAATTAGTTGGAGAAAATGCAGCTGTTTTGTATAATATACTGCTAAGTAGCTACAGCTGATAGTAGAAATTTAAGGCTACATTGTTTGTGAATATGGGAGCTAGAAGGAAAAATGAAGATTAAAATATACTGTACAAATAAAAGTTGCTCTGTACGTTATGTATATTATTTATTTTGTATTCATATTAAGTTTAATATAGTTTTAAATTAGTAATTTTGTTTACTTAGCCTTATCGTATACTTTTTGTTTTCATGAACACAAAGGCATAGGCGTCATTTATACAGCCTATAATTACTTATTGATGACCACTGCAGGTAAATTCTTTCATTAACAACAATAGCAATTTCGTTAACACTAATGGCAAAAAACAATAATATTAAAACGCTTTGAATTCAAACTCAATTTAAAAATTACTCAATGTCAGTTGTAAAAGTTAGTTATTACGTATGACAAAGATAATTAGAGGAAAGTGCCTTAGACAGCTATTCTGCTGGAGAAGTTCGCCAAATATACTGTGTACTGAGGCTGAGCTATCTGTCCGCCTGACTGTCACCAGGCTGTATCTCATAAACCATGACAGTTGACAGTTTTTTTTAAGATAGAGTTTTCATTTTGCCGCCATCAAATAACAAAATGATTTTAAGGAACTGTCATAACGTGGTATGGTCATAAATTTGATGGGAGACTTCTTGAGCCTACCGACTCGCACTTGACCGGTATTAATGCATTGAATAAGCAAATTCTATGGTCAGGAAAATCGCTCCCATTCAATTTACGATTTCACAAGCCGGAGCACGTACGCTATCAAAAAAGTACATTTTTTAATTGCGCTATCTAATATTTGCAATTGTCCTATGTAAATCCAAACCGTTAACCGTAAGCCTACGTATGTATAATGATAATTTAACGAGATCAGACAATTCATTTTTACTTGAAATCTACCGGGTTTAATGTAAATTGGTAATAAAAGGGTATTGCAACCGTTCAAGAGTGACAGAGTTCTACACGGTGTAGAGTGCCGTCTCCCTTACACAACTGCAATAATATTAATTAAAGAGGAAGGCCTTTATTTCGTGAATTCGTACTTAATCGTATCGATTACCACAGTAAAAAAGACAGGTTTGAACTCCCAAAGTTCTTTTTTTAACTCCCGTACTAAGCATTTTAATCCTAGTATCGGGGGGGGGGGGCACAAACATTCGTGACACATGTACAAATGCACCAAGACTCAGGACAAGCATTCGTGGATCACACAAATGCTTGTCCTACGCGGCGATCGAACCCGCGACACGTCGCGCCCAGTGCGTTTTGCATGGTGACCTCGACCACTCGGCTATACGTGCAGTCTAAGTCATATCCTATTAAATCTTAAATCCCCATTTTAATAGGTACAATCGCCGGCACCAAAAATAAACAAACTTCGTAACAATGTACTTGCAATGTCAAGAGTGACATAACACATACCTTTGTCTATGGTTCACGAACAACAAGGCCTTGACTTGGCTGTATAACGCTGGTCATTGTGCCGTTTATTTTAAATAGGAAGAGAAAAAAGTTACATGTCATTATGTACTTGTTTTATTTTTCAAGGCCGTATTGCAGCGTATTCTCAAGGCAGTTTGTTAAAACTAAACTATGGCGTTGTATTTACGTATAATAGTACCTGATCCGTACCCCTCTTGCGGTATTTTTTAGTCTATGACAGTCACAAATTTCTTAATTTTCTATGGGTAAAACGGTTTTCAAAATCGGTTCAGTGGTTGCTGAAATCACCTCTGTAACGTCATAAACCTTTAACTTTACCCCATTTAAATATAAGTTCCCGTGTTATTGTACTAAGTCAAACAGTGCAGTCTGCTTGCGACCACGACCACTACAACCGGATAAAAACGTCGAGTCATTTAAGTAAATTCTTACATGTTGCGCGCTAAGCTAACAACGCTGTAGTCTTAATATTATTATAGTTTATAGGTAGCCTACACTGTGAGAAGCAAATTAACTTCTTATTGTGTGTGCTGACTGTTAATTAAATCTGTCATTTAATCACTCATTACGACTATGATTGATTGGGCAAAAGACCGATGGCATATGCTTCTGGGTTCGAAAAAAGATGTTGAGCCGTTAGGGAGAGCTCAGGTTTTGAGTAGTTCACCGGACTTGACCGCGACCTATGCTACTCTGTGTTTATATATTTTTTAAACACGACAAGAGCAGTAAAGCCTTTACTCCTCATGCTGTGGGGGTTTCACAAACGTTCAAGTCACATGCACAAAAACACAGAGACTCATAACAGGCATTCGTGGATCACACAAATGCTTGTCCACACGGGGATCGTACCCGCGAAACGGAGCGCACTGAGGGGTTAGTTGGTGCAGTAAGTATAGTTCTCATGTCGTGGGGGTTTCTCAAACATTCAAGTCACATGCACAAAGGACACACGACTTTTTCCCTCGAAACCAAAAAAGGTCTTTGATGCACAACTTTATTTAGAGCTCACTGACAAAATAACGATTAAAATGAAACTCTTTGCTAAACAAAAGTAAAAGTTTCTATTTCAAATAAGTAGACCGTTTTCCAGGTACTTTTAAAACGTTGCAGTATTTACTCTAGACCTGCATGTTGTTGTTTGCTATGACGTAGCATGCGATATGTGATTGAGAATAAGAATAAGAGAGAATATGATTTGTGATTTGTTGTTTTGGTTGCAAGACCGTTTTGAAAGTGTTTTGATGCCATTGAGCACTGGCTCTTAAACTCAATGTAAATGAATGCTGAAATTTAATCTAAAACTTGGTTATGACTTACGACCTTGATATTCGGCAGTAGTTTCACTAGGAACACGAATCGTATGTTCTAATTGTAAATATATTTCCTCATTTCTATTTTCTTATTTGCATGTATTAATATTGATTATTGATATTACTTCTCATTTAGTTTTTATATCCGTTTTCCATGACAATCTTAAAATGGGGAACGCCTCACCCTGCAATTGTCAGTCTGATTTTTTGTATAGATGAGTATTGCATAGTACAGAACCCTTAAGACCAAGTTGCTGAAGCCAACATGCCAACAAGTTGAGAAAAGGTAAAATAGTTTTACTCTACAAATATAATTTATTAATTTCCAGTGAGGACCCAGTTACTGATCAAACAAAAGTCCTGTATGAGAAAACTGGAATTTCAAAATAACTGCAAGAAAAAATATATAAATCTACGTTACTATTGCTAATCTGTTTTTTTTTCAACCTTTTATTAGACACCCATATTGCCGGGATAAGAAAAAAACACCCCCTATTTTACATCGTTTTGAAAAGTTATCAACTAATCAATCAATAGGTATCAATATAATTCCCATTCTTATTGGAAACAATTCAATTGCCTTTACACTTCATCAATATATTATCATTATGATATAATTGTTACAGCTTATCTTGAAACATGCGTATCGTAGATATTAATAAACACCTATAGCTATCCACTTGATAATATATGATATCTATGTAATGTCTACTTGGCAGTTTCATTATCATTTCCATTCGATTTAGACAAAAAATAGCGTAAAAATGACATATAGTTCAATGTCGATAGCGCATTTTGTTTGGTGCTAAGCATTGCCAGGGGTGATGCGGCACGGCGTTTAACGTTTGGTCAGTAAGAGTCTGACACTACCCACTTTTTCCGCCGAGGAGGTCGCTAGAACTGCAACAGTCCTGACTTTGTGAGGTGGTGGCCAATGATTAGTCTAGGTCTATAGTCTAGGTCTTCGTTTGTAGTACCAGGCCAAGCGAAGTCTCCTAACACTTCGGCAATCGGTGCTTAGTTGTAACAACCTGCAAGAGAAATTGAAAGTTTTAACGTGCAATAACCCCCACCCACCCAATGAACTGCCTGTCTAGTAATTCATCACACACAAACGTTGGTAAGTACACCCAATAAATTATTTCAGCACAGGACCCTATAATACCAGCCACTTATTCTCAGACCTACCGAATAGGTCGGTATGTCAGTCATTCTGCATAGTCAATTAGTTCAAAAACAAACACTGTTTAAAGTTGTTCATCATTACCTAAATCCCTACTAATATTATAAATGTGAAAGTAACTCTGTCTGTCTGTCTGTTAGGCTTTCACGTCTAAACATTTGAACCAATTTTAATGACATTTGGTATAGAGATAGAGTTGACCTTGAGAAAGAACTTAGGATAGTGTTTATCCCGGTCTTTTGAAGAGTTCTCTTGGAATCGCGATACAACCGACATCGACGCGGGCGAAATGCTAGTACTACATAAACCCGATCGCAGGAAACATTAGCACAAATAATTCTCATATCTCAAGAAGTTATTTAATTCAATAATAAGATGTTAAGCTTGTGACGTCATCGCGATATATTTGCGTGTGCGAAGGTGAGCTCCAGCGCAGACGTGTCTGCCGCTCGCCCTTGACCGACGCCCGCGCACTGCGCCCGCGCATGTTACATTCATATTTTAAGTAGAGTAGCAGACTCGAGAGGTTTACTAATGTATTTTGTAAATAAGTTAAGAAAAGTATAATTTTAAAACAATAGGATTTATTTATACTTATTATTTGAATGAATTTAGTTTCTCGTTTCTTCATCATTCTAGCTTGTGTCTTGTTTTAACAAAAGAACTTATACGATTAATTTATTTAAAGTCCAATTAATTACTCTTTCCTAGAAGTTCAACAATTTGTTAAGGAGGCCATTCGTTTACTAATACAGTGGATCCTGATTTTATAATGAAATCGCAAGTTAAAAAGCGAAACAATGTTAAATATGGCAAACATAAAAAATATCTTTACATTTAAAATGAATCTAGCTTCAACTCTTAGAAGGCTCGACGCATGGCGCGAAACGGCGATACACATATATCGGCGTCTCCCTTCCACACCTGAAATACTCTTACTTCAAAAGGAGGTGATAGCACGCCAAGTCCTTGAAATTCTGTTTAAACAAACGTGTCTTATCAGTTAAGTAAGGTAAACAATTTGCATCATTCAATAGTACTACAAGAGAATGGCCGAGATAGCCGTTATCAGAGTGAAGAGTCACATGCAATTAGACCATGGACGTAGGTACATACAGTCATTTAATGGAGGAAATGAATGAGGAATACTTAGGTACATCTTTTTTGGATGGGAAATCATCACATGACTCCTTTTGCTTAGGGTTGAGCAGAAAGAAGTGTAAGACTTCTACTGACTAAAACTCACCCCTGTTCTATTCTTTGCCCTTCGTGTACCGGGGCCACGGTTATCCTTTCGGAAAATCCCGCTGAACCGGAAAAACGATAAGTAGGTACATTTGAAATTTACTTTGCACTGTGCCTTTGGTGATTTTAGGGATAATCCCAGTTACCACATGACTTGATTTCTTTGTTCAGGTTTTTGTTTGCTCAACCCTCTTAGTATTTTCAAGACTTTTGCTGGCAATAGCCCATTTCACAGTGTTTCATTTTTAACGACTGTCGCACTAAGTAATTTAGTCTTTGAAGGTTCAAGTCGCATGCTCAAAGACACGCAGACTCAGGACAAGCATTCGTGGATCACACAAACTCCTGAACGACGCAGGATTGGACCCCGCAACACGTGGCGCACAGTGGGTACGCGTAAATCGTAATTCAACTCATCCGACAGTTTATTGTATTAACTATGACACGAATACTTTTAATTAAAATATATACTACTTAGTTACGTATCCCTAATTTTGTGAGTAAACAATTTGTCACATTTCTCATGACTCACGCGTAATTTGCTTGAATGTTTATTATCGTAACGTTTCTATGTAATCATGTTACATAGGATGTGTCATAAGCAGTGCTTCATTGAGGTTTTCAATCCAGAGATTATGTTACAAGAATAGCTGTGACTCACGACACTTGTATGTATTTGTTTCGTATACCGTTATTATATAATAATCTTGTCTAACATATGATGTTATGTTGAGGTTCGCTTCGAGGCATTTTGTTTTTTTTTTCGGGGTGAAACGCTAATGTCTTCAACCCACGTCGAGGGCACGGCGTGGGGATATGTCGGACTTCCACCGACTAAAAACACCCCGGGCCCCTGCTACTGCTTTAGCGAGTCACGGGATTGCTCGCGCATACTCTGCGCGACTCTGGCTGGCTCTAGTCCTTTGGACTCCTTTTCAAGGGATGGGCGAAGAAAGCCCACCCCTCACTCTACACAACTGTTTTGCCAGTGACCACGCTACGAGAAGGGCAAATAAAGGAACATGGGTAGGTTTTAATCAGAAAAGTCTGACACTCCTCTCCGTTTACCCCAAAGATGAAAATGTCATTTGGTGAGTCATTGGTAAATAGCCAAGAGATATTTTAATAACACTCGGTGGCGATAATTGTAAACGCTACATTTAAGCGGTATTCTTTGATGTTAACAATTGTAGAGAACATTTAATTCGACCACAGCGCCGACTTGTAAAGAACTTATGCACGATACTTTGTTTAGGCACTTCGGACGTTTTTGTCGAAGTTAGCTCATGGGATTTGCGCAGGAGGAGGCTGGAGGAAAAGATCTGTATAGGTTTTCCAAAAGGGCGCCAATTCTGCTATTTACTTAAAAGTATCAGAATAATTAGAAATTAAGTACAGGGCGGAACACTTAATGAATTTCCAATTATTGTATTGGAAAAATACTTAACAGAATAGGAACAGTTTCAAATTTAATCCAATTGCCATTCATTTATCGGTCATTGTAAGAGCAGAATCGGGGCCTAGTTCCTAAAATTTCATGTTTGGCTGCAAATTTTAACACCAGTAACGAAACAAACAGTAACCGAACTTCGGTATTTCCCCTTCGCAATTACAAAATTAAGTTCCGGGAACTCCACGTTTAAACCTAAATACGTAACAACAAAAAATATGAACAATCCGAAAATAGATTTTTAGTTAGGTAACATAAAAAGGTATCTATCAAGTGATATCGCTGAATTTTGTCAATGACTTGCATAAAGATAACAAAAACGGTCGTTAACCTAATGTACAGTTTACTACAGGCGTTTAATATTATTTCATCATCGGCCTAGCCTTTTCCCAACTATGTTGGGGTCGGCTACCAGTCTAACCGGTTTCAGCTAAGTACCAGTGTTTAACAAGGAGCGACTGCCTATCTGACCTCCTCAATCCAGTTACCTGGGCGACACGATACCCCTTGGTTAGACTGGTTGTCAGACTTTTCAAGCTTCTGACTACCTGTAACGATTGTCAGAGATGTAGGAATAACAGCCGGGACTCACAATTTAACGTGCCTTCCGAAACACGGAGGAACTCCTTATGACAAAGATGGTCACCCATCTACGGACCAATCGCGTCAAGCATAGCTTAACCTGTGATCGTTTCACTTCTGCGGTTATAGCTTAGCTAACTAATTATTATTCTAGCTAATTATTTTTCTTTTATAACAATTCCCACGGTAAGAAATTTAATCCTTGTGTCGCGGCGGATTTTACAAACATACAAATCACATGCACAAAGACACCTAGACTCAGAACAAGCATTCGTGGATCTCACAATGCTGGTCCTGCGCGGGGATCGACCAGCAATACGACGCGCACAGTGGGTTTGGCGTGGTGACCTCAACCACGCGCCTATTCTATAAATTATCATTTAGTGTGAGCGGTGTATACATCGGGTTTACCTAATTTTGATACTTATACTGTAAACATCAAATGAATACTTAGACAGTCTTAAGTGTAAGCATCCCTACTTATTCCTTTCCACGGTTTTCGATGCTTCCTCCTACTAATCTATACTCTATACTAATATATAAAGCTGAAGAGTTTGTTTGTTTGTTTGTTTGAACGCGCTAATCTCAGGAACTACTGGTCCAAATTGAAAAATTATTTTTGTGTTGAATAGACCATTCATCGAGGAAGGCTTTAGGCTATATACCATCACGCTGCGACTAATAGGAGCGGAGATACAATGGAAAATATAAAAATAAACAGGGCAGGTATAAATCATAACTTATATCTACTACCCACGGGGAAGAAGTCGCGGGCAACAGCTAGTTTATAATAAAGGTGTCCTATTCCTGTTGCCGTTTCTTTAAAGGTCCGCGGCGTGGCCTTGTCTACTTAGTTATTACAAAAGCAAAAATTCTGAATTCAGTAAGCATAAGTGCAACTCATTATTTTAAAAACATTTCATAAAAAAATTAAATTTCATAAATATGAAGATAGATCTTATACCATTTATCGTTTGGATGTTTACCTCGTGGCCTTTATTTTATTTTATTTTATACCTACATAAGTGAATATACAAATAATAAAATTAGGATCTTCACTTAATACATTTTTTTTATCAATATTAACACCGCTGACTGTACAAACTTTGATTCGTACATTTTATATTTTTATGAATGAAAGATAAAACTAAAGTATTTGATAGTAATGAGATTACGTTTTTCGTTATCAAAATAATATACTCAAAAAACACTTTGGTAACAGGTTTGATAAAATACGTAGCAAAAGTGTTTATCCCTTAGGCAAGTTACCTTTTACAAGACAAGTGTGAATATTCCCCTAAGTTACGAAGACACGAAAGACAAAATTACGTCACTTGTCGAAAAACAATGTAATTCGCATAGAATTGAAGTTCAGGCTATCCCGGGATGAATGCACTTGGATGAGGATGATAAGGATTTTGAATTATGGGAGAGTGTCCTAGTGGTCCTACAAGCTGGTTGGTGCGCTGTGTCGCTTCCACAACTGCTATCACCTTAATATCCTACTACTATTATAAAGGCGAAAGTTTGTAAGTATGGATGTATGGATGTTTGTTACTCTTTCACGTAAAAGCTACTGAATGGATTTGAATGAAACTTTACCACAATATAGCTTATACATCAGAATAACACATAGGCTACAATTTTTGAGGTTTCTAATGTGAGGTCGTAAAAAAGCACATTTTTTGCGCTTACATTGCAAACGCTGACTGAATCCTACAAGATAGATAGAAGGCAGATAGATAGATAGATAGCAGGCAGGTATAAATTATAACTTATATCTTCTAACCACGCTGACGAAGTCGCGGGCAACAGCTAGTACAATATATTTAGGCTGCGTTTCCACCCGAGATGTGCGATGGCACGTAGCCAGGGATGTGTTTGTAAAGAACCAATAGGATCCCTTCATTTACCGTCGTCAGCACATGACGCACAACGGACGACGGACGACTCTTCTCCATCGCACATCTCTGGTGCAAACGCAGCCTAAATGTTGGAGAGTAGTTGCTATTGGTTTAAAAGGAAAAAACAAAAGATATTAAGTACAATGCTTAGTACACGTTCAGATAAATGAAACACAATCGGGTACCTTACAACTAATTTA